>NW_026930103.1:845000-1097855 GCF_032062105.1 Saccostrea cuccullata
TCAGGAAATTTAGAATAGATTCAACTAAATTTTAACAAAGCCAAATGAATTGTCTTTTAATTGTTTGAATAATGTGACACTCTAATAAATTTTCATGGGAAATTATACATTGAGTTGAAAGATCTGAATGATGCAACTTCCAAAATTGTAACAAGATGCTCTGCCTCGGACTGGAGAGGTTTCACCCCTTTCACTCTCTGACACTCCAATTTGGAGACTCCATCCTCTGCATTTTACACAATGATGGTTTAATGATTTTGATTTTTTCATATTGATATCATTGCTTTCATAGGGCATCATCATGGCCTCCATTCTGGATCAGTATGAAGAAGAATCAGCGAGGGCGACAAGCATCTCCTCCGTAACTCCATTACAAGTCCCTGTAAGTCAGATCATGTGATTTATCAAACATAGAATATGCATAGCGGCGGCCATTATCAGTGTTTGAAATAACCATTTGACCGACCGCTCAAAAGACACAGGCAAATCGATTTGCATGTTTTAACCCATAGCTATACGAGTAAAAATTTTCCATAAATTAAAATATATATATTTGATATATTTTATATATATTTTTTTCTCAAATCAACTAATAGTATCTGTATCAAACAGACAGGTAGCATTTGTCTTCCTATAGGTTTGGGATTGAAGATGTGGCGATCTCGCCCATAATAAACAAATATTTTCTGGGTTTTTGGCAGGGCTATCCAACTTTTACAAGCAATCCGCCCTGCATGTCTAGGTTTAATATAGGAGTCATAAACACTGGCATTTTTAATGTCCATCATAAATGTTTCATTCCAGTGAGATACAGATCTTTAGCTGCTTCATCATCAGAGATGAATTACTTTGAAATGAATTGCTAAAAAGGGAAACTTAAATACAAAAGAGGAATAAATTATGAATTACCTAATCATTAACAAATTCAATTGAAAAGAATTGAATTAATTTTTCTATAGTGAATAATATTTTTTTAATTTTCATATTTCAGATTGGACCCGGATATATTGATGCCAGAACAGATTTAGACATTCCAATATTCAGTAAAAAGAAAATCAATTTTAAGTAAGTACATGTACATACATATCTATATGCAAAGATCATCAGTATCAGAAATATTTTAACATACATGGTCCTAAAGTATAGAGAAATTATCTTTGTTGTCTTAATTTGCTGGTCATGGTGTATTTAAAAAAGGAAAATGTGATTAATTGCATTATCATGGTTTAAAGTCTCTTCAGTGACCAGGGGTCCTGGGTTCAATCCCCTGGCCTAACAATCAAGTATGAAAAATGTCAGTTAGCATTTGTCTTAATGTATTTGCTGACAAGGACATTGTATCGACCTGAGAACTTAAGAAATTTTGACTTTAAATGAGAAAGTAAATGTTTACTGGGTTATATATTGCATGTAAGTTACTAACATGGAAATACCGCACAAATCCCAGTCCAGAGTGGCAAAAATGGAATATATTTCCTGTCTAAAATTTTGAAAAGAATTAATAAGAGTAATAGTTTTATTTTAATCCTAGACCATCTGACCCCATTACACACCTGGCAGTTTCTAATAATTTTCTGGTGATGGCCATGAAGAATAACATTCTGTTAAGACTAGACCTGGAACACCCTGACCAACAGGAGGGTGAGTTATTTATACTGACCAATCAGAACTCAGACGAGGTGAAACAATTTACATGTATACCATTTCATAATATTTATTGTAAACCATTAAATTTCATTGCCATTGATCTTTTTTTTTTTTAATTAGTGAAGATTGTACATTTTTTAAATTCACATTGATCATATATTTTTAAGAACATGTTCGTTGCAAATCTTGTTTTCTTTTTCGGGGATGGAAGGATAATTTTTCTTCTCCAAATTAACTTAAAACACATACCGGTACCTAAAAGTATTTTATTTTCAGAGATTGAATTACCCAAGCCTGCAGAAGACAAATTATACAGACTGTTTCTGGACCCTACAGGAAAACACTTAATAATCTGCATGGAATCTACAGAAAACTTGTACCTGTCCAGGAATTCAAGAAAACCTAGATCCATCAGCAAAATGAAGGTTAGAATTCAAGAAAACCTAGGTATTTTTCACACCTTGATTACTAGTACTTCATTTAAATGGATTTTGAGTGTCAGGGTAACATGACTTGTCTCGATTTTAGGGTCATTTGATTAATACAGTAGCCTGGAACCTACAGAACACAAATGAAAATACAACAGGAGCAATATTACTGGGAACCAGTAGAGGTTTGTTATTTTAAAAAAAGGACTTAGAAGATGTCTGCATGTAGAACATTGTAGGAGCAAGTCTAAAATGTTTATGAAATCAGGATATATGCTTGGCTGTAATTCTGTAAATGCAAAACTGAAAAAAATATGTTATTCATGATCAGCCTCAACTTTTCTCTTTTCACCAGAATAAATACAAACCAGTAAAGCTACAGTCTCATCAGAGATTTCTACGTAACATTTCTTTTCTCTACATATACATTCTATTTATAGGCCTGATATTTGAGACAGAACTGACAGACAGTGGAGACAGTAGGTTTTTCCAGGGCAGTCTGGATCAGTACCTGAAACAAGTGAGACATACATGCATGGTTATCTTTTTATAGGTTTACTATTACTCTATAATTTCAGAAAAAAAGTTTTATTAAATGAAATACTAAATTATGTGGTACTTTCAAAGTTCAAACTGCTGGTTAAATCGGATGAGGTAAAGTACCAGTGTGTTTATTGTTGGTCACTAGCTTTATGTACTTTTAAAATTTGGTAGAGAAAGTGCCATTTTATATTTTAAACCTTTCTCCTTATTTGGAATTATTTTTACGTCCAAGTCTTATTATTTGCAAAACTATGTTTTTCACACTTTAATTAAAGTGATGTACATGTATTTAAAAAGAAAATTGAAATCATTTTTTTCTTTTTTGATGTGAAATTAAGTTGATTAAGTGTCTACTCTTTTTTTCTTATGCAAGTATTTTTTATGCAAGTACCTGTTTTTGGATTGACTTCTTCTGTTTTATGCTTTTATTCACATAGTTCTGTTTGAAATGACAATTCTTTTAGTTACTAGTATAAGATGCATTCAATTCTAATAGTACCCAGAAAAGATTGATATTGCTCTATAACCATTGTCATATCAGGGCAAATTTTGACTTGTATAAGGCGATTTAGAAATAAAAAAAACTTTCTACTGGTACATGTAGTTTACCTTGCAGAGGTCAGTTAGCAATTTTTTGCAACAGAAATTAATATTTGTAACAATTTTATATTTCTCATATAATCCAAATACATGTATATTGATGATAAACATATATTTTAGTGCACAGATTAAGTTTATTAACAACCCTTTTACCCATGTACATCTTTTATTAAGGACAGATGATACAAACAAACTTTTGTCATAAAAATTGAAAATAACAATCTGAGTCATGTTTCAGTGAGTTAAATAAACAAGTTTAACTGAGTAGTTTTTAGTTTTTTATTCAAAGTTTCACTAAAATGGAATTTTAAATCCAAAATGCTTAATTGATTAATAAGGATGACTGCAGAAAGGTAGAAATTTGAGCATCATAGAAGGTTTACAATTTCTTAATAGTTTGGAAATTTATTAGCTGCATCGTTTGCAACAAAAATAGGCCCATGCAGAAATATATACCAACCCAGGCATCCATTTTTTGTTTGTATCATCTGTCCTTAAGAACATCAATTATTCTCAGTTTTGAGTATACATGTATTTCTGATGAATAAATTATTTTTTCAAAGAAATTAAGAGATGTTCCAGACAAGGAGCATTTTATTTTAAAATTTTTATTTTAAAAAATTCGTCACAGCTCTTCAATTTGGCCAAAGACAAGATAGTCCCAATCACAGGATTGGAGTTTGACAGAATGCCATGTGACTCCATGACAGAATACAAATACTACATACTGGCCACTACACCAGGGTATGTACTACAGTAACATAATTACACTAAGATTATTATAGAACTTGTGTAATCCAGATGTTGAATATATAATTCAAAATCTTGCCTTACATGATGTTAACTTTAAAAGTCCTTTGTCCTTCACTTGAAAATGTTGTCTGACCTGAAATGTTGTCTTATTTAATTTTTTTCAATTGGAAGCAGTATTTTCTGGATTGGGCAATTTTACTGTACTACAGAGTACAGACAATTTATGCAACAGAAATAGATTATACTGTTCTTTATAAATGACTCGAGTAAAACATGTTTAACATTTTGAGTGGAAGCATAAAATCCTCTTTACAATTGTATGCACCAGTGACTGTAATTATAAACTTCTTTTTTGCATGCAAGTTTATTGAAGTCTTGTTTCATACCTTGAATGTGACCCAGTGTTAATGTATTATACTGTGTTGTAGGAGGTTGTATCAGTTTGTGGGAAATGTGCCAAAGTCTGCTGATCCTCCAATGTTCCAGCATCTGTTTATGCAGTACGAAAGTGGGACAGGTGAGCAACAAATAGACAAAACAGAAAATAATGACAACAGCAACAATATTGTATTCAGCATCACACAAAGTCCCAATAACCCACCCACATAATGAAACATTGTTAACATTAAACATTGACTACATCAAAAGCAAAAAAAAGTAAAAAAAAAAAAACAGCCACACTTCTTCATATACAACAACACAAAACGACTACCTAACACACTGTAGCATCTATGATGATTTGTTATTCAATGAGGAATAAATACACAGTCATGATGTAGATCATCAGACATGAGGTTTACTTTATAATCTGAAAATCTCAGAACTCAAGTTAAAATAGGAAACTTAGTTCAAATAAAATTCTCTTTTGATTTCTTCATATTCAAAATTAAAATTTTCTGTTTCTCCAAGTGAAATATTTTCCAATCACAAACTTCATGATTTTAGAACAATTTCTGGAGCTTCCCGGAGAATTTGGTTACAGTGAACTGAGAATGTTTAGACCCCGTAATGCCAAAAGTGTCAAAAGTTTTGCCTGGATGACTGGTAAGGAGAAATAAAATTTCCAGACAAAGAATTTATCATTTTAATCAAAGATTTTATTTGTCAAAGATTCCTACCTATATATATTTCACTATCACGTTATACAGGTCCTGGTGTGTACTATGGGGAGATTGACGTGTCGGGGGCGGCAGGACCTCAGTCTGTTACTGTCAACACAAAACTCATCAGGTCAGCCATATTGGATTAAATGCTGTAAAGCATTCAATGATGTTATGTTTTATAATGTCAACATGTACATAGTATCAATTCTACTTGCATCTTAATGTACATGTAGATGTTAGTAATACATGTACTTGTTGATTTGAATAACTGAACATGTATATTTATCTCTGCTTTATGTTTAGGTGTGTAGTCTGTAGAAATCTTCTGCATATATTCTTCATTATGGTAGATATCCGATTTATTAATGCAGATATTTCTTTTTTACTAAAACAATTTCTTTATTCCTGTAGATATCCTAGAGATGGTGATGAGAGAGCCCAGAATCCTATCTCCATGGTGATGACAGAGTTCCATGTTCTTCTTCTCTTCTCTGAAAGGTAAGACAATGATCTGGGGGGAAAATCACCCTACTTCTAACATCTCCCCTCAATCAAAGTAACTGATACTTAATGACAGCACCAGACCATCTGCTTGGTAGAAGACACTTTATTAAAATGAATAAAAACTATTGATGTTAAATTTTTAAGCAGCTTATTAGATTACTGGGATATTTGAGGTTTCTGCCATGTCTTTTCAGGTAACAAGTACCCATTATGTTAGAAAAGATATTCTAAAAATAACATTTCTGTTTTGTTTAGTAATTCTGTTCTAATCATTTTTTATGATAGCAATACCATTGAGTTCATCAAATCTTAAACATTTTTAATAATGGTCTATTTTCTATATTGCCAGATTAAAAGTGATGTGCATTTTAAATGAACAGCTGATCATTGAGGATATATTTCCTGATGTAAGTTTTTTTAGTCGGTATGGATCCCTTTTCATAAAAATTACACTATTTTACTCAATATTTACAAAAAGTATGCTATGGAAGATTCTTTTCTTTTTTTTTTTCTGATAGCGATTTGGCAGACTGCTAGGAATCTGCTCAGATCCAGTGAAGGGCACTATTTGGGCTTTCACAGAGCAGAACATCTTCAAATACAAGGTCACAAGAGAATCTAGGTAAGATAATCAAGTCATAATTGACCAAGTACATGAACCCTAAGGAGCGTCTGACTCAGTATAGAAGTAAGATGACTTTTAAAATATATTGTAAACTTAACAAATATAATGAATTACGCTTATAACGAAGCAAAATTGTTCATCCCTGGCACTTCATTCTAAGCATGTTTTAATGTAGAAGAAATCAAATTCATACAAGAGACAAGAGGTGTTCATAGAAATAACTAGGTAAATGTTTTTTTTATTATTACAGGGATGTTTGGCAGATGTACCTAGACAAGAATGAATTTGAACTTGCCAAAGAATATTGCAGAGTAAGTTTCTGTTGTCTTCTATTTTTCTTTATGTTTCAGAATGATATTCATTTAAAAAAAGGCACAAGAAATTTGTATACATGTACTTATGCAGTGAACATTTTACTTTGCAGAGATGGAAATAAGTTTACTTTTTCCTTGGATTAACAAAACAGTGTACAAAAGTAATTTCAAACAGGTTTTTTTTACTTGAAACATTTTTATGAAACAGGACAATGCAGCTCAGCTTGACAGAGTGCTGACTAAGCAGGCAGAGTATCTGTTTGAAAAGGGAGCGTAAGTCAAAATATTTTTCAAAATTTAAAAAAATCCAAGTTCTCTCTCCTGTAGCTTCTTCCTCTCTCTAGATCTCTCTCTCTCTCTCTCTCTCTCTCTCTCTCTCTAATAATTTTTGTATTTTGTAGTTATCAAGAGAGTGCCATGATGTATGCCCAGACGCAAAATTCATTTGAGGAAATAGCATTGAAGTTTATTAAATTGGACAGAAAAGATGCATTAAAGTCATTTATACAAAAGAAACTTTCATCCCTAAGACCTCAGGTATCTGGTTTATTCAAATAAATATTTGAAATTTATTATTTGCTCACCTGAGCCGAAGGCTCAAGTGAGCTTTTCTGATCAAAATTTGTCCGTTGTCTGTCTTCATTGTTGTCGTTGTTGTTGTCGTCGTTGTTGTCGTTAACTTTTCACATTTTCGACTTCTTCTCAAGAACCACTGGCCCAATTTCAACCAAACTTGGCACAAAGTATTCTTAGGTGAAGGGAATTCAAGTTTGTTCAAATGAAGGGCCACGCCCTTATTCAAGGGGAGATAATTCAGAAATAGTGAAAATTTGATGGTATGTTTTAAAAATCTTCTTCTCAAGAACCACTGCGCCAGGAAAGATGAAACTTATAGGGAAGCATCTTCAGGTAGTGTAAATTCAAATTTGTTCAAATCATGACCCCTGGGGTAAGGGCGGGGCCACAATGGCCGATCAAAGTTTTACATAGAAATATATAAGAAAATTCTTTAAAAATCTTCTCAAGAACCACTGTGCCAGGAAAGATGAAACTTATAGGGAAGCATCCTCAGGTAGTGTAGATTCAAATTTGTTCAAATCATGACCCCCAGGAGTAGGGCGGGGCCACAATGGCCGATCAAAGTTTTACATAGAAATATATAGAAAAATTCTTTAAAAACCTTCTTCTCAAGAACCTCTGTGCCAGGAAAGATGAAACTTATAGAGAAGCATCCTCAGGTAGTGTAGATTCAAATTTGTTCAAATCATGACCCCCAGGGGTAGGGTGGGGCCATAATGGCCGATCAAAGTTTTACATAGAAATATATAAGAAAATTCTTTAAAAATCTTCTTCTCAAGAACCACTGTGCCAGGAAAGTTGAAACTTATAGGGAAGCATCCTCAGGTAGTGTAGATTCAAGTTTCTTCAAATCATGACCCTGGGGGGTAGGGTGGGGCCATAATGGCCGATCAAAGTTTTACATAGAAATATATAAGAAAATTCTTTAAAAATCTTCTTCTCAAGAACCACTGTGCCAGGAAAGTTGAAACTTATAGGGAAGCATCCTCAGGTAGTGTAGATTCAAGTTTCTTCAAATCATGACCCTGGGGGGTAGGGTGGGTCCACAATGGCCGATCAAAGTTTTACATAGAAATATATAGGAAAATTCTTTAAAAATCTTCTTCTCAAGAATTAGCAAAGGCATGAATGATCATATTTATAGGAAAGCATTGTAGATTCAAGTTTGTTTAAATCATGACCCTGGGGGGTAGGGCGGGGCCACAATGGCCGATCAAAGTTTTACATAGAAATATATAGGAAAATTCTTTAAAAATCTTCTCTGGAATAGCAAAGGCATGAATGATCATATTTTTATGGAAGCATCATCACATGGAATTCAAGTTTTACATAGAAACATGTAGAAAAAATCTTTAAAAAATCTTCTTTTCAAAAATAGCAAAGCCGTGATTAGTCCTATTCATATGGAAACATTCTCAGGTAGTGTAGATTCAATTTTGTTCAAGTCGTGACCCCTGGGGGTAGGGGGGGGGCAAAAAAGTTCAAATATAAAGGGCAATAAAGCCACAGGTAGTCAAAGAAACATGCAAGCGTCCTTAGTAAGTGTAGATTCAAGTTTGTTCAAATCATACCCTCTCCCTTTTAAGGATTGTTTGGGACCACTATTGGGTTTCAACTTTTCAATAATAAACTAATTTATGCTTTTTTGCTAGCCACATTGCTCAGGTGAGCAATGTGGCCCATTGGCCTCTTGTTAAGATCTTTTAATCCAGAGTGTTACTGGAAGTACTGCAAAATTATTCCATTTTCTTGTATAAATACATGAACATTTATTAATACGAGCATTAAAGAAAACTTAACCTCTTTTAGGAGAGGCAGACATTTGACATGGAGAAACCTAAAAAATTAACAGCTTTATATTGTAAGCCTTTGTGAATGCTTCTTTTTTTAGGACAAGACTCAGATAACGATGCTTGTTACTTGGTTAATAGAGATTTTCCTGAACCAGTTGGGAGAGATGAAAGAGCAAGGACAGGATGAATCCAAAGAGTATCAAAAGATTCAAGAGGAGTTGAATGTTCCTTGCTGAGCCTAAAAACAAGGTTTTTTAAAGTCTGCCAGTTTATTAGCTCATTGAGCCAAAGGCTCAAAGAGCTAATGCTATGGCCATTTGTGCGGTGTGCGTTAACTTTTTTGAATATTGGCCATAACTCAAGAACCCCTTGGCCAATTATTGTCAAATATGTCACAGGGTATCCTTGGCCCAAGGGCTACCATTTATAGTAAAACTAGGGGTGGGACCCTAAAAGAAGGGGAGATAATCACGATATAAAACCAAAAGTACTGGTTGCTAAAAAATCTTCTTCTCCAGAACCACCAGGCAGATTTTCACCAAACTTACATACAAGGGTCGGGATATGTTGAAGATTAAAAATTGTTCAAGGCATGACCCTGGGGCAAAGGGCATGGTCTCAAGGTCACTTAAAGTTGACCAAAATTTACACTTATTAAAAACATTGATATTTTGCTAACTATAAAGAAGATCATCAAATCTTGTAAGTTGATGCATCTCAGGACTTGACATCATGATAATGCAAAAATAGGTCACGGTGACCTACTTTTTAAATTTTACAGGCTTTTGTTTTCAAATTGATTTGGAGGCATATTTTGGACACTTTAAGGCCTATGATCATAAAACTTTGTCAATTGGTGCATCTTATAACAAACAACAACAACTTCAAAGTAGGTCATCTTGACCTATTTAAGAACTTTATGGCTAATCTTTTCTAAAACATTTAATCCCATTACACAGACACCGAGAGGTTTCACAGAATCACCAAATCTTGTAAGTTGATGCATCTTGGGGCCTTAAAATTATTATCAAAAAGTAGGTCACTGTGACCTACAAGAATGAACTTTGCAGGCATTTGTTTCAAAATTGTTTAAAAGGCATATTTTGAATACTATTAGTCCTATGATCATCAAATTTTGTCAGTTGATGCATCTTTGGTTTAAAAAATGGCACAAAAAGTAGGTCACTGTGACCTACTTGTCGACATTTTATGGCTGCATTTAAGTATTTTTACTAATTGGCTTAGAATCATCAAAATTTGTCAGTTGATGTATCTTGGGTTTTAGGGGATTAACAAAAAAGTAGGTCATGATGACCTCGTTTTAAACATTTTATGTCTATATTTAAGTATCTCAGGTACTTGTTGGCTTAGAATCATCAAACTTTGTCAGTAGATGCATCTTGGGTTTTTGGAGAATGTCGATCAAAAAATAGGCACGGTGACGTACTTGTGACATTTATGGCTATATATATTAAGTATTCTTGGGTACTTATTGGCTTAGAATTGTCAAACTTTTCAGTTAATGCATTTGGGTTTTAAAAAAATAAGTAGGTCTCTCTCCACTTTTCCTCTCTCAAGTACTTATTGGCTTCTCCTCTCTCTCTCTCTCTGTCAATTATTGCATCTTGTGTATTCAGAAAATTTCAATCAAAAAGTAGGTCACCATGACCTACTTTTAGTATTTCATAGTTACATTTAAATATTCAGCCCTAACTGGCTAAGAATCATCAAACTTTGTCAGTTGTTGCATCCTAGGTCTTAGGATAGATTTATAAACTAAGAAAGCGATTCAAGGCCCTTGGGCCTCTTGTTAGAATTTAAAATATATTTTGAAAACAATTTTAATGTCCCTTTACTCCTGCCATGGAAATAGTTTGGGGAGGGGGGATTGAATAGAAATTATTGACCCAGATGATACTTTGACCAGAGATGTGTGCTTGAACCAAGGTCATATAGGCAAAATAAGTTCTTAGGGCTCCAAAGAGTAAAATTCTTCAGACCCTGATTTATGATGTAGAAACATGAAAAGCTATTTTCTGGGACAAAGGTTGTTTATGACCATGGGTTGTTTCATGACCCTTGACCAAGGTCACATAAACTAAGTTTGCAGGGTTAGAAGGTGTATATTCTCACCTAGATCATATCATTAAATTGAAAATATTGGTGCTAAAATTTAGTACACAAGTTGCTTATGATTAGGTATATTTTGTGCCTTTCAACAAAGGTCATGGGGACAATGTCAAGACATCAGATGTCTAGATTGTAAAATGCAAGTCAAAACCATAAACAAACACCAAGTGAGAACTACAGGCCTGTGTCATTAACATCAGTATCTAGCAAATTATTGGAACATATCATCTGTCGACACATACTGAAACACCTAGAAAAAAACAAAATTTTAACAACACTAAACCATGGCTTCAGATCTGGGTTCTCCTGTAAGACACAACTTCTAACAACAATGAACGATCTGCATGATAAATTATGACAAAGGAAAACAAACAGATTTGGCAATTTGGACTATTAAATGACACTGTTCCACATCAGAAACTACTCCATAAACTTATTAAGAAAGTACATATCATGGCTAACATCATTCCTTACAAGAAGGACAATGCGAACAGTAGTAGAAGAAATAGAGGCGGTGCCAGTGGAAAGGGGTGCCGCAAGGCACATAAAGGGCCGCTGCTTTATGCCACATTAACGACCTCCCAGACTCCGTAACATCACAAGTCCGGCTGTTCGCAGACGACTGCATTTAAACCGACAAATCAACAACTATGGAGATCAGGAAAAATACAGGAAGATAACAACTTGCAAAAGTGGGCCAATGACTTGTATGCGTTTCAACGCCAAAAAATGCTACATCATGAGCATACGCCAAAAAACCAGCAAATTTTATACACTTGACAATCATGTGCTGGAAAAGGTTGAAAATAACCCCTATCTTGGACTCCAAATTTCGTCAGTTAAAGTGGTCAACTCACATCAACAATATACTAAAAAAGCTAATTCAACATTAGGATTTCTCCCGAAATTTATCACACTGCCGAGAATGCAGGAAAACAGCCTACGTTTCCATGGTGCGATCAACACTTGAATATGGATCAATTAGGGACCCATTTCAGAAACAGGACATAGATGTGCTCGAACGTGTCCAACGCAAAGCCATCCGTTTCATAAAACGAGACTACCACAACAGGGAAGAGGGCTTCATCACCACCAAGGCCAAGGAACTGGACTTATGACTGCTCCAGCATAGAAGGACCAGCTTACTCATTATGCTCTATAAGGTGGTTGAGGGGTTGGTGCCAGGGCTACCAACTCACAATTTCATTCAAAAAGCTAAGCCTAGACGCCAAATCAAATTAAAAACATTCGATAATTGTGAAAATACAAACATTCTTTCATCTCAAGTCAAAAATAACAGCAAGTGTTGAACAACATCTACGAAAACTAACCAATACCGCTCATCATTCTTTGTGGACACAGTCATCAAATGGAACCAATGGAGGTATATTTTTGCCTTTCAACGAGGCCTTCAAGACCGCCCTCGACAGCTTGTGTCAGTAAGTCCGACACGCGTTCTCTCACCGTCGTAGAAAAGCCAGTATTGGTCACTTCGACGTATATATACAGATACAGATACAGATAAGTCTGTAATGTATAAGGAAATAACTTCACAATAGTGCAGAAAACTATACTGTTATTTGCATGTGATATGCAATATTCTACTTTATTGAAATATATATAAACAACTCTCTTAAAGATAGATTTATCTGTCTTTCACAGAATTCTATGTTGTTTTGGGGAATTGATAAAAAAAGGTTTCATTAATTTCTAGATATTCTGATGAAATTTTTGTTTTTAATATCTTAAGGATAACTTCTAGATCAAGTACTGTAGATTCCTTATTTTTTGTGAGTACTTTTAATTGCAAAATGGCTATTAAACAGCAAATCACCAGAATAATAATTCGTGATTGGACAGTTGATCGAGAGAATTTACATGTATTTTAGCACCATATAAATAAAAGCGCTATATTTTATTTCGCGAGTGATGCTTCTAGCGAAATTATGCAATAATCAATTCCTCGTGTATAATTAGGAATCTACAGTAACCCAGACATCTTTCACAGTACTGTTTTCCCCTTCATATTTGATTTTATTTTTTTTTAATTACAGGAGTGTGTCAGTAACAATAGAGGTGTGGTGTATGACCTTATTGCCAGTCATGGAGATGTGGAGGACATGGTCTTCTTTGCTGTATTAATGCAAGGTCAGTTCTATTTACAAGATCAGATCTGTTTACAAGGTCAGTTCTATTTACAAGGTCAGATCTGTTTACAAGGTCAGATCTGTTTACAAGGTCAGTTCTGTTTACAAGGTCAGATCTGTTTGCAAGGTCAGATCTGTTTGCAAGGTCGATAAAGTGCCGGTGGAATCTTGCTCCAGTATTCTCTAACTCTATGTACAGAGCAAGAAATCAAATGATTTGTCATCATTGTAAAATGTATACAGTGGACCCTCATTTACAAGGTTCGAGTCAAAGTGTCCGGTGGATATTTGAAGCATCCGGATACCTGAATCACCAGTTAAACAAGACAGAATAACATTTTAAAAATCGATGAAAAATCGTGATTTGTCATCATTGTAAAATGTATATTTACATGAACTTTCAGTGTTATAAAATGTATGTTCATGTACTTTTGTATATGTTTTCATAGATATTTTTAATATATTTGATGTAGATTTTGAGAAAGTAATCACCCACCACATCCAGCATGACAACTACAAAGGAGCTCTGACACAGCTTATGAAACAGGTAAGTCAATGATATTACAAGTAGGTCAGAGAGATGAAAGGTCAGTAAGTGAGATTACAGGTTGGTAAATAAGATTAAAAGTAGATGAATGAGATTACAGGTAAGTGAATGAGATTTCAGGTAGGTCAGTGAGATTAAAAGAAATTTGTGAGATATTCGGTTTTTAACTATAAGCATTTAATAGAGAGAAAAATCACAAGTTTTATTTGAAATTGTCAATTACAGCTGACATGAATAAGATTTGATTTTAAAAAATTAAAAGAGATCCTCTTGGATTACTTTGAAAGTGTGGTAATTATTAGAATAAATTATTCTTTTATCATTAATTAATCAGTGGTATAACAGTACCAATAACCTACAATTAGTTTGTATTGTTGTAAGGACACAGTTTTCCAGAAAACACATGGATCCCTTGTTTATGTATATAGCATTAAAAATAACAGATGAAATTACACTAAAATTAATTGATTTTAACAGTAGATAATTGTTTAAAGTGGTATAAATTGGAGTAAGTAGTTTAGACTTTGGTAAGACGATCAGTAAATCTGGAACATACTAAAGAATTTTTTGAATTTTCAAAAACAAATTTTCATTACATTTTAGATGTATACTCTTCATATACTCTGTAAAATTTTAAAAATATAATTAATTTGCATTTGACTACGTAAAATTTTATTCCAAAATAATGACATACAACATAGGGATGGGCTTTAAAAATTTGTATCGCGATATATCACGAAGACAATATCACGATAATATCATGTTTTTAGAAGCAGTTTTTACAAGATTTTATATGAAAAGTCATTATTTTTCTTAAAAAAAATATATAAAAAAACAAAATTTTACTTTCTTGAAATTTTTATGTATATAAAATCAATTATGTGACACAGATGCTGTTCTTTTCACTTTTTACAACATTTTTTATGCTTTCTGTAATTATAATATATAAGATTGAACAAATAAATGAATAATTTCTTGACTTCATAATATGTACCTAAAGACCGAAGGTCTCGTATCACGATACGGAGCCAAAAAATGATATACCGGTATACCGATAAAATCGCACATCCCTAATACAACATATACTGGCTGACAGGAGAGTTAAAATATATACTTTATAATTCAAAATATATTTATTTTATCGAATACCGAAACCAAAACATATTCAATATCAATTATTGACAATTTTGACATCCCTAGATTACAGGTAGGTCAGTGAGATAAAGTAAATCAGTGAGATTACAGGTAGGTCAGTGAGATTAAAGTAAAAATTTAGGTATTTTTAAATCAGTGAGATTACAGGTAAAATAAAATGATGGTCAGTGAGGTTACAAGATTGAAAAAGAGGGAGTGAATTATAGGTCCTAGTGAGATTACAGATAGACCAGTGAAATCGCATGTAAGACAAGAAAATAATAAGTAGGCAGTGGAATAACAGATAGGTCAGTGAAATTACAGGCAGAACACAGGTAGTTCAATGGGATTAGTGGTAAGTTATTGATCTACTATAAATACTGCACAAACAGTTAGTCATTGAAAATTTCTTGTGGGCATTAGCCTATCAAGCTTTCAGGGTTGCAAATTTTACCCTGACTGACTGCTAGTAACTCTATCATAAGCTTTAATGGTGGTGAATCAAGGCAGTTATAAAATGTGTCTGGAGGCATTTATCCTGCAACATATACCTTTACATTTGCATACAGAGTGACACAGAGTTGATCTACAAGTTCTCTCCCCTGTTGATGCAGTACATTCCCAAGGAGACACATCTCTGCAGTTGAAACTATCACTGGAGCCAATGAAACATCCCAGCCCTGGTATGTGACGTCACAATAAATACAGGGAACAGGTCAGTACGACCACAACAAGTACAGGTCAAATCTAATGCTACTGAGGCTTTAGTGATACAGGGCTTTGAAAATTTTACAACAAATATAATAAAATGATGACCATGAGTTAAATTGAAAAATGGGAAATTATTCCTTTTCATGAAAATTGAATAAGATAAAAATTTAGTAAATGCAGACTTTAAAGGATTTTGATGTTTTATATTTTAAGATGATCAATACTGTACCAAAAGAACTCTTTGTTGTAGGGGAATGAGGCCATTAGATACTTGGAGTTTTGTATAGAACAGCTAGATAACAAGGACCAGGCTATCCATAATTACCTGTTGTCACTGTATGCCAAAATTAAACCGGATCAACTCATGACCTACCTCAACATTCAGGGAATGGTAAGACAGAATACTATCTTAGGTATATCTTGCAGTAGAACATTTTGTTATGGTACAAAAATCAAAAGAAGTTTTCTCTCAGAAATGATGAATTTTTGCTTTAAAAATGAATAAATCTGAGTTGAATGATTTAGTGATTTAATTTTTTTCATAGGATGAGGATACAATTTGCTATGACCTGAAGTATGCTCTGAGGCTGTGTGCTGAGCACGGACACAAGCGAGCCTGTGTACACATCTACTCCCTGATGGGACTGTATGAAGAGGCAGTGGATTTAGCTCTTGATGTAAAATTTTGCAGGGGTTTTCATATGAAAATTGTTTATTATACCCCCGCTCCGAAGGACATTTTCGCACACTCTTTCATGAGGCATGCTATATGGTGGGATTCAATTTTGTTCAAATCTGATGTCAACTTCCTGTTTGTCAGTGCATCTGTCCGTTTCATAAATAACAAAATTTCGTTGCAGTTTTCACAGCAACTACTCATAACAGATGCTTGAAATTTTAGTACATACTTTGTTGAGGCATGCAGTATGGCGGGGTTTATTTTTATATGAATTTGATGGCAAATTTCCTGTTTTTCCGTGCATATGCCCATTACTGAACTTACTTGTATGTTTATTAACATGATATTGTATATTCACATCAGAGCGGGGGTATTACTAGTGAGCATTGGCTTACAGACTTCTTGTTCTTTATGGACTCGGTGGAAAATGTATTGCTAAAGACAAGATTTAGTTTACGGTGTATAAGTACATGTATAAGTTGGATATTTCATAATAATTTCATTGATTTCGTTGTTTACAATTATCAATAAAATTAAATCCCACACCAAATGTTCATATTACAATATATTGAATAAGGTTACTTTCGAAAGGACAAAATTTAATACCTACGAAACCATTTAAATAACAAATCAACGAAATTTGATCCTCTTGAAAATTTGTGTTTTTATACAATAGTTCAGATAATACTCATTCAATAAAAGAAAGTAGAAAAAGATGTGTGCATGAATTAGTTGTTTTTGTAGGTGGATGTAGAATTGGCCAAACAACAGGCTGACAAACCAGATGAAGACAACATAGACCTCAGAAAGAAGCTCTGGCTCAGAATTGGTAAGAAGTTTTTCATAGTTTTCCTCTGTATGGATTGTTTGTTTGGCTTAAAACTACAAGGAATTTTGGTCCTATTTTCAGCATTTAAAAGATTATGACAATGTGAACAAATGCTGCAAGAAGATAATGCCTGGTTAAAGCAATATTTTTGCCATTTCCTATTTATTATAACTAAAAATGGCCTGTCTAACATTTCTAAACCATCCGGAAATGATTCATTTTCTTATTTTTTAAATAATAATGTTATTTTTTTTATCACATTCAATTTCATTCAATTTTGAAATAGTTGTTTAAAAAACTTGAAAATACTTTTTCCCTATTTTTGTACCTTTAGATATTACTTATCTCCAAGTAATTCTGGATTATATAAAAGATTAAAAAAAACTTTTTTTCATTTAGCCCGCCATGTTGTGGAAGATGAAAAAGATGTCAAGCGAGCAATGGAGTTCCTTCATGACTGTGAACTACTGAAAATTGAAGATATCCTACCATTTTTCCCAGATTTTGTGACCATTGATCACTTTAAAGTAATAAACTTTATCATAAAACACATGCACATATATAATGTTAATTTGATGTTTCAATTGAAATAAGTTTATGCATCAAGAGTAAATTTTTCTCTTAAAAAGGAGAGATTTCTAAAGTTAACATGAAAAATTACAAAGCACACTACATAGATATACCATTTCAGTTGGTAATAAAGATCTTTTTTAGGCATAATACACGATAAATCTATATAAATGATTACTGTAAAATCCCATATTTTTGGTCATATTTTCATGGTTTGCAGAAAATACATTGCTTCATGGCAATTTGATTTTGTGGTTGAAGAATTTTTCATTAGTAATATATGTGAAAAATTGCATTTGTGGTTGACATAAAGTCATGGGTTCTTTCATATCTTGAAATCTATGAAAATTACACCCCCAGGAAAATTAATGATTTCACAGTAAGTGTTTGGAAAAGTTTGTTTGACCTACTTTTTCAGGATGCCATAGTGACGTCCCTCCAGGAATATAACCACCACATTGATCAGCTGAAGGAGGAAATGGACGAGGCGACTCACAGTGCTGAGGAGATCAGGAAGGAAATACAGAGCTTTAGAAACAGGTACAGAATCAATCTCAAACAGTTGTATATTATAAAGATTGTATTGTATCCAGCAGGATATTGGAAGCTTTGAGATAAAGGGAGAGTGAGTAAACAGTCTTCATTAAAGCAAATAATAATGTATGTCCTTTTTTCCATGTTAAAGAGCAATTTCTGTTTAAAGTGCACAAAAGTCACTATATGCCTTGCATATATAAAGTATGCTGGACAAATTTCCTTGGTTTTGGTAAATTAATACCACATGGAAAAAAAGTACTTCTACAGTATAATTTTGATAATCACATGAAATAAAAAAAATTGCTTTACCATGGCTTTGTTTACTGTTCAATTGATAATTTCCTCTTCCATGAATAGTTGCAGCTACAGAAGTACAAGCTATTTGCTTTTCAGGTATGCCTTTGTCAATGCCACAGATAAGTGTGCAGCCTGTAACTTTCCTCTGATGGCCAGGGCATTTTACTTGTTTCCATGCCAACACAAGTTTCACAATGACTGCTTGATTGGGGAGTACATGTAATACTTTTTGATGCTTTTACATGAAAGTTCTATTGTAATTTGTTATACATTCTATTGTTTTGGAGGGAGGGAATGCACATGTAGCAAAAGCCTAATATCAAGTTTTAGAGACATTTCCTTTGATGACTTTAAATATACCTCTGTTCTAAGGATAGAACCTGAGAGATAATCATGATACAGTTATAGACTACGATAAATGTTTTTGTAGGTTCTGCCAAATCTGACGAGTAAGAAGCGTCAGAGAGTGGAGGAGCTTCAGAGAAAACTGGCCGAAAACGAGGACATGAGGTCCGCATCTGTAGGGAACAGGGGAGATCATCAGTCCGACAAAACACAGGACATCAAGGTTTGTTTTTTTATCTTGTTTACATAATGGTTATGCATCATGGATATCAACCTTTATAGCTCAGTACCTGATAAATGATGCAAGGGTTCTCTGGTCCAGCCATGCATCTTTTCCCTTCCTGTTACATAATTTAGTGCCATTAATCACCCTGAACTCACACATGCAAAAAAAAAAGTTTTGTAAGGAGATAGGAATTTAAATGGTTTGGGCTTTAGATATGGGCCTGGATATAGGGGGTCTCCAGTTAGATTCCTGGTCCAGCCATACATTTTCTATTATCAATTGCATTTCTATGCATAGTTATAATGATTGGTAGTCAGTTCCTGTGATTGTTGTTTTAATTTACAGGCTGAGTTGGATGACTTAGTGGCATCAGAGTGTATTTATTGTGGGGACATGATGATCAGGTAAGGTCAAACTAAGCATTGCTAATATAAATTTAACCTTGGGATTAAAGTAGATGTACATTGCTTTATCTCTAGACACAGAGATTACCGGTTCACACAAATCATCACCAAACATTAAAACTGCATATAAAAATATTTTCTCCCAAGACTAATGTGTACTTTCTGTCTTTTAGGAGTATAAGCAAACCATTTGTGGATGAAGATGAACAGGATGTTTTAAGTGGCTGGCTGTAAAACCTAGGAGGGGATCAAAGGGCATGTGGATTAATGAGAAATAGTGTGCAAGATAAACATAGTGCTTGATGGTCAATATCTGTCAGTTTGTTAAGTCCAAAATATTTCTTGTTGCTTTGTTTTAATGACTCTTTGTTGAACTTTGTGCAATATTAAGTGATATAGCTAATAAATTTTATATTTGTAAATCTTAGCTTTTTTTTGTATTTTAAATTTAAATCCTTAAATCCTGATTTATAACTAATCAGTTGGTCAATATAATAGGTGAATAACTGCCAAGGCAGAAGAAAACATGCACTTTCATGGACATGATCAATCATAACAAATTTTGATTTACATTCAAGATTTTTTAATCGTTGGATATTGGACTTTCCTGTCAAGTTCACAGCATTGTATAAAAATAAGTATGTTCATGTATTCATCTTAAAGGTGCATAGGCACAGATTTGATGTTAATATTTTCTCAAGTTTTCTGTATAATTTCATGCCTTATATGTTGCGATAGCATTTCATACGAAAATATAATAAAAATCTTATTTTATCTGGAAGTTATTACAACTTCAAATTTCTAGATGCGTTTGATTGACACATCCTAACACTTTCACAAATTTTAACATTATCCTTAAATCTTAAGAAAGGGAGCAATTTTGTTGTGTATTAATGAATAATATTAAAACTTTAATCCAGAAAATTCAGGTTAGAAATGTGCGAAAACAAAACCAAAACATCAGTCCTTGCTCAGTGGTGTGTGCAGAGTTTTAACAATTGAACACACCCAGTGAAACGTCAACATTATCAACAACAGAGCTCGTGCTACGTTTATAAAAACTGTTTTCGTTTCAAGGTTGTATTCAATTTGCTAAACTCATTGAGCATGGACTGACATTACCAGAGAATGAGTTTGCTATTGCATATTTCTACTCTGAATTTTCTGGATTATAGTTTTAATATTATTCATTAATAATTTATGTTGAAGTTTAAACTTTACTATTTAGGTTTTTGTAAGCTAAAATTTAAACAGTTTATGCCACATGTACCTAAAGCAGACTTATTCTGCAAACGAATAGCTTTCATAGGTCTCCAATCGAATCCAAGGATTTATATAAGATTCACAAGAGTTTATGAAAGAAACATATCACTTCACCAAACATGTTTATTGATGTATCTGAAGACGCTAATCTAATTTTGGTTTTGAAATAATTTTACAGTACACTAGAAGTCTCTAAAGAGACTGTAGCTCTACTGATTTAAAGTTTGCGTACTGTAGTATAGTCTTATTTTGTCCCAACACTTATTGAAATTTGAAATCAAGCTTAGGAAGAGTAGTGCTTTCAAAGAATTTCATAGAATTTCTACTTTCCTTTTACTTACTTTCCAAAATCAAAAACTAATCAATAGATTTATGCACTTTACAAAAGTATAGTTGTGTACAAGGTCTTGAAAAAACAAAAACTGTAGTAGTGTTTTGAAAGATTTTCAGAAATTTTTCTATTTTTAGTGACCATGGCAAAACTCCTTTTCAAAGTCAAAACCAAATACAGAATTGAGTATCTTGGTACTAGTTGTGTATCAGGTCTTGCTGAATTAGGAAAACTGCAGGAGTGTTCATTAAAAAAATGGACAGACAGACCGATGGACACTAGACATCTTACTATGGCAAAAACTCTTCTGGTTTCTAACCAGTAGTGTTGAAAACATCATTTAATATCTTGCATTCCTTAATGAGACACACAGTAAAATAAAAATAACATCCAACATTGTTGACCATGAAAAATGATTGTGCTGAAACTCGGTTATGCTTTGCATAATATCACACTGACCATTATAAAGAATCAATGCTTGATGTCAATGATGTGCATATTACAAAACAAAAACCCTGAAGTCCATAAACCCTTCTTTAAAACAGAAGGAAACATACTTTGTTTTGCTTGGCATATTATAAAAAAAATCAAAGTCTTGGAATTATGATTATGGGTTTTCATCCATGGCATAATGGTTTTGATCATTATTTTCAAACTGATCTGATTCAGAATTCTTTTCATAGGTATCCATAGAAACATACAAGTCTTCAAATCCCTGAGCAACATTGTCAGATAAATTCAACACTTCCCCTGAGAGATCTTCAGTTTCCGTTGTATCATAATCAAAGTTCCCTTGAGGATCTACTGACCCACTTCCAGTCACGTGATGCATATGACCTGAATTTCCATCCAGATGATCCATATGATGCTGGTTTCCTTCCTGGTGACCTATATTACCCTGGTTTCCATGCACATGACCCATATGACCCTGGTTTCCATGCACATGACCCACATGACCCTGATTTCCATCCACTTGACCCATATGACCCTGATTTCCCTCCAAGTGACCCAAATTACCCTGGTTGCCTTCTGGATGATCCACATTGTCCATACTTCCTCCTTGATGATGCACACTAGTCATCTGTTGAGCCAACCTTTTTCTCCTTTCCTCAAAGAGTTTACAATGTTCACTTGTTCTAGAACAGATATCCTCTGCAGTTTCTCCCAAACTGTTCCTGATTTCTGTGTTGAGGTTACAGTTTGATAAAAGCAATGAGATCGCCTCTCCATTTTCCTTTTCTGAGGACGCTAAATGAAGGGGAGTTAGTCCGCTATTGGTTCTGGCATTTATGTCTGCCCCACGCTCCAGAAGAACAGAAATCACTTCTGCTTGATTCCACCTTGCTGCACTGTGAATGGGATGCCACCCATCTTCTGTCTGTGCTTCTATGTCTGCATTGTGGTCAATGAGAAACTGTTGGAGAGAAGGGATAAATACATGTAATCTAAATATACAAACATACACTTGCATTTCTTATCAACAATCATCTTTGTGTTATATAAACAAGTGTACATAAAAATTACTTGTTTAGGCCAAAATAAAAATATTTTTTCTACCCCCACCTCAATTTTTTTTATTTCTGTTTTTTCTTCATCTGAATTCTAAATGGGATTGGTAAAAAAATTTGGATGAGAATCTAGGAATTACTTTTTTATTATAGCCTTAACTTAATTGTGAAAAGAAGAAATACAAAAAAAAATACTGAGGGACTTTTCTGTACCTTTACCATTCCTGTGTGTCCATTATAACATGCTCGGTGTAAAGGGGTGTAGAGATCACTATCGCGACTGTTAACCAGAGAGGGGTCTTCCTCCAGTAGACTTTTGGCAATGTCAAGGTGATTGTTCTCCGCAGCCCACAGTATCTTCTTCTTTGGATCCTCTATGGCAACAAAAAATAATAGTATTTCAATTTATTCAAATAATATATAATATTCCTTTAAGTTTTTCTTGAACTGTTTTTAGAAAGGTTGCTATCTTTAATGATTGGAGATAATCTTGTTTTTCACAAATAAACATTTCATCATTGTATAAACTTCTGTAACTTCTGTTATAGGTACACTGTATGCTATACTTTGAATTTCTTCTTCCGATTCCTCTTCAACTCCTTGTTCATCCAACTCCCAGAAGCTCTGGAACATGCCAGGATTATTCATCCTAGCAATCATCAGCTGTAAAGATAATTACTCATAGTAATTATGAACTTTACTTAAAACATAAACATTGTACGAGGCACTCTGACCTAATGGTTGCAATGGTTGCTAACCATGCTAACTGCATGCATGGAAATGATTTCACTTATTATATTTCCGCAAAACATCGTACACGCTAAATGTAATACATTTACAGATTATAAACATGTCAAGCATATTGCATGTTCAACGGTACTGTAGTGTATTAAAAATTTGTGTTGTGATTTGACTGTCTTCTTTCCATCAATTATTCATGAAAATTGAGCTAACGAGCCTATTACATCTGTAAGAAGAACACATTTAATGAGGAAATAAACTAAAAGGACTTTTAGTGCGTTTTAATTACACTTAGACAGCTTTGTAAGCCCACGTGCTAATCACTTTGGTAAACAGGTAAACATACTGACAGTTCAATGATCTTTCAGTCTTAAAATAATTTCTGAATTTAAAAAAAAATGATGCAGTGATTTCGTATTTACATACAGCTTCTAACAGCTCTGGGTCAAAAGGGTTCATCTTTACTTCAAAATTCTGTGTTCACTTTTTGCTGCTTTGTCGTTTTTTGATCTATTTTCAAGGCCGGAGTTTTTGTTTACCTCCCTTCAGAATACCGAACCCGATCTTTAATATTTTCCCGGGAAACGGAGGAGAGGAAAAACGGTCATCACATTTTCACCGGTATAGCAATGTGTTCAATGTTAACGAATTGTACAATATATGTAAGGGAATTCATAAGTTCATATTGCACACCTGAACTTTGACAAAAAACTGATGACTTACTGGAAAAGTCCTCCTTTGGAATAAAGGGGGGGGGGGGGTAGGTGGAGATCATAGAGAGGGAGGAGGATACCGTTAAGATAAGACAATAGCCCATCATGAGGGATATAGAAGAAGGAGAAAAAGATGGATGAGTTGTATGTTTTTTACTTCTACTTTTATTTTGCATATATACATTTATTTTTTAAAATGATTTTTGATAACATTAATATATTAGGCTAGATGTTAATATTTGTATGAAAAATATCAAAAATATACCAGATTTTATGCATAGATGATATAAATTAAATGCCTATCTCCCTTCTGTAAAACAACTTTAAAACGTGTTGCATAGCTCCCACTGTTTTGTTTATCAGTCATTTGTCTTGTTGACAGGGGTGGATTGCCAGACCAACTTTGATGCTTGGTGTCTCGGGACAAGCCCTCACCACAGTTAGAATACCTCCCATATACTCGCAATATAGCAAATAATTGCAGAATCGCTCCGAAACGATTTTTAAGAATACAAAAGGATTTGCACTGAAAATAACTTACAAATTAATTGTAACAAACCTTTTGGAGATTGTATATGCGTTTTATCCCCAAAAATAATCAATAAAACGAGGAAAATTCAACTAATTTCTCAACGATTTTTCTCCCTTCAAATTTACCTGCCATGTTTACATTCGGAATTCTCTGGATTGTCCGTAGTAAATACACTGAGTACGAGTTATCGCCCATGTTTATGTGCTACATTGAGAATACAAAGAACGAATTCTATCATTAAACCGGGTCTGTAGGACATTTTTCATTTTAACGATAGAACATTCTATCTAGGCATCTTGTTTGCTCTGATGTTCAATGCCTTTCTACTGGATGTGAATCAGATATGATTCTTCGGATAATTAAGGTACTATTAAAGTAATATATCTGTGTTTTAAACTTAGGTGACTGTAAAGGCCCTATGGTTTCCTGAAAAGTGCATCTGATGACATATACTTCTTAGGAATGAAAGTATAGGTCAAAAACAGTTGGAAAGGTAATAGGAAATCTGGTTTGTTTAATGCCCTTCAAGAATTCTTCTGACATATGTGGATATCAACACTTACCAAAAAACAGGTACTTTGGAAGTTAGTTACAACCTTGATCATTAAGGTACAGTAAAACTTTGGTTATAACAAAGTCATGGGGACACATGAAATTACCTTGCTATATCTGTTTATATGGTATATCCGTATAAGGAATTGGTTAAACTTATGTAGCTGGGGAAACAAGATAAAACCAATTTGTGAATTGGCAATATCCATGTTCGTCCAAACAAGTTTTGCTGTATCTTTTTGAGTTAGTACTATGGTGACATAGGACCATCCCTTGTTTATATGGTCCACACGTCCTTAAAAGAGGATGTATATAGATCAATCTCTGAAACAAAACCAATTCATGAACAGATCATGATACACAGACCATAGAAATTCCAGAGGCAGGATCAGGTGCCTAGGAGGAGTAAGCATCCCTTGCTGATTGGCCACACGTCCCGTAAAGAGCTCTTGTATGTACTGTAAATCATGTTTTATTTGTGAGAACTTTATTTTTGCATAATTACGCGAGACAATGAGCTCACGAAAATTTCATTCTCGCATTTAAAAGTATTCCTTACGATTATATAAGGAAAAACAACAATTCGGAAATTATGTTCGCTAATAAAGAGTCAAATATTAGCGAAAATTTGTCCTTAAAAATTGGTATTTTATTATTAATGTAGTCAATTTTAAAGATTTTAAAAAGCTCACATAATAGAAAATATTACAAATGAAGGTTATAAAGCACATTTTATTTTTAATGATAGTCTAGTTTTTACAGAAAGTTAAGTTTGAAGTTAGGTCGAATCTGTAATATTGTATCATTTGTTTAAGCAGCTTGATCTGGATTTAAAAATTGGTCATACTTGGAGCATGCTTTTGAGTATGGAATAAGATGGAAAACACAAACAACACATGTAGATGATATTAGAATATTACTATATAGATAAAGAAAGTTGAAAATGGTAAAGATGAAGTCCTTTTGTTCATCACTAGATGGGAGTTCTATTTTAAGTAAATGTAAACATGAAGAGTCATTTCTCAAGTTGCCCCACAGGAGTTTTAGTCCCATTAGGATGGATCTAGGGCAAACTATAGATAATTAGCTGAAAAAAAGAATGACATTGTTAATGTATTGATACATTGACATTTTTTCCACCAATTTATCATTACTAAATTTTCCATCCATTACAGTCCTAATTTATAAGTACACTTGAACTTTTATGTATGGAATTCAACAGATATCTGTCAAAGGGAGTTAAATTGACAGTCCCACTTTATTAGAAATATAAATTTCACACCTTTGTATCTTATACCCTCTGCTGTTAATATTTTAACAGTCCACTTCATTACAGTGAAATATAAATTTCATAGAGACCTTGGATATCAAAAAACCCTTTTTTGTCTCAAATATTTTCTGAAATTTTAGTTTCATTACAGTGTATATACACACTGAATTGTCAAAGGACTGTAATTGCAAATAGAGATTTCCGGGTCAGGATCAGCAAAAACGAGATTTTTCTTCTCCATGGCACCTAATCCCACCTATGATGTTTTGGAGGTTCAAAATTTGTCTGTTCTTATTTTGTTGTTGTTGTTGTTGTTGTCATTGTTATCGAAGTCCTAAGGACTTTTCACATTTTCATCTTATATCCGTTCAAGAACCAATGTATATACCAATTCAACCAAACTTGGTACAAAGTATCTTTGGGTGAAGGGGATTACAACCGGATATTTGTTCAGAACATATAGCTAACTGAGGTTTTCATAATAAATTGAATTTCATTTGCAAATACTTTTAAAATAAAGGGAGTTAAATATAACTACTTTTAGATTTTTGAAAAATTAATGACATTTTTTATAAATTTTCTTCTCAAGAACCACTGGGCCAGGAGAGATGAAACTCTATATGGAATCATCCTTATAACCGTAAAATTTTACAAAAAATTGTTAAGGATTTTGCCCCCGGGGCTATATCCGTGGGGCCAAAATGGCCGTATCAAAGTTTTACATAGGAATATATAGGGGAAAATCTTTAAAAATCTTCGTAAATTTTTCAAGAACCACTGGGCCAGGAAAGATGAAACTCATGTGGAATCATCCTCAGGAAGTGTAGATTCAAGTTTGTTAACAATTTTGACCACTTTGTACTCGGGGAAAAAATAACATTTTTTTAAAGTTTTACATAGGAATATATAAAAAATCTTTAAAAAAAAATCTTCTTAATTGTAATGTAATTCTTTGATGTGTTTGGTCAGGAAAGATGAAACTCATGTGGAATCAAGTTATCCTCAGATAGTGTAGATTCAAGTTTGTTCAAATCATGACCCCCGGTATGTTTTAGTTTGAAGCCAAAATGGACATAACATTTTTACATTTGCCTTCAAATATATAGTGGAAAATCTTTAAAAATCTTCCTCTCAAGAACCACTGGGCCAGGAAAGATGAAACTGATGTGGAATCATCCTCTGGTAGTGTAGATTCAAGTTTGTTAATTTATTCAAATAGGGTGGGGCCAAAAACAATGTTTTACATAGGAATATATAAAAATTAAAAAACTAAACCTTAGGGTCAGGAAAGAGGTGAAAACTCATGTGGAATCATCCTCAGATAGTGTAGATTCAAGTTTGTTCAAATCATGACCCACGGGGTAACGGGAGGGGGCCAACTAATGTGCAATGAACATTTTACAAAATTTTACATAGGAATATATAGGGAAAATCTTTCAAAAAATCTTCTTATCAAGAACCACTGGGCCAGGAAAGATGAAACGCATGTGGAATCATCCTCAGGTAGTGTAGATTCAAGTTTGTTCAAATCATGACCCCTGGGGGTGTGGGGTGGGGCCAAAATGGCCGATCTAGGTTTTACAAAGGAATATATAGGAAAAATCTTTAAAAATCTTCTTCTCAAGAACCACTGGGCCAGGAAAGATGAAACGCATGTGGAATCATCCTCAGGTAGTGTAGATTCAAGTTTGTTCAAATCATGACCCCCGGGGGTAGGGTGGGGCCAAAACGGCCGATGAAAGTTTTACATAGGATCATAGGGAAACCTTTTAAAATCTTCTTTTCAAGTACTTCAAAGCCAGGCTTCGTTATATTTATTGGGAATCATCCTCAGGTAGTGTAGATTCAAGTTTGTTCAAATCATGACCCCCTAGGGGGGGTTGTAAAATTCAATATGGAATCAGCTGTGAGTGTTTACACCTTATCCATCATTCTTCATTATCAAAGGTAAAATTAACAAAATTATATAATTAGGTCACATATTTGTTTTATAATGAATTTAAACAAGTTTCCACCCCTCTCCCTTAGAAAAAGATAATTATAAGGAAAAGAAGTCCATTCCAGTTGCAAATGATTGAAATTCATTAGAAATTTAAATTGACACAATTATATTTCTCACATTTTAAATTATTTCTTAACACTATAATTTACTTTTGTGTGGTTTTCGAAATAAAGTAGAGACAAACAACTGTAAATTTTTTTTTATCCAATAAAAGGTTGCATGCAGAAAAATTTTGCCCCCAGGAAAAACTGGCACATATTTTGGAATCCATGTAATTTAGATGCCTTAAGAATGTTTTTCTCTGAAACACCTTTTTTTAATGACTAATGTTACACATTCTCATTTAGTTCTCCATTTATCTTCCTGTCAAGTCTAGTCAAAGACTTCCTGGCAAATATTTTTATAAAGAAAATATCGTTGTACGTTTTTGTAATAAAATATGGTAACATTATAAATTGTTTATTTTATTTCCTTAAATCAAATAATGTTATCAAATCTAATTTGAAATACTTCATTTTGCAATATTAGAGAGAGGGGGTCGCAAATAGACTGAAATTTATTGTTATTCATTGTATTTAAGAAAGTGATTTGTATACAATTTGAATTTACAGTTTCAATTTCATATGCAAAAGCAATCCATTTTCTATAGCGTAATTAATTTTCATTCAAGTTTTATACGGCAGTTAAATTTCAATGGAGACATACATCATTACCATCTCAATAAGAAAATGTAAATTTATTGTGACAAATTCGTAACATAAACTGTCTGGCCTTATGATATTCCAGTCCCAGGCATTTTTGTCCACGAAGTCTCTTGCGGTTAAATAACTATTAATCACAAATGATCTCTTGAACACAATTCCCTTGTATCTAACCTTGTTCTTTATGTCCCCCCTATAAAGTGTATATCGGCTAACAAATGGGCTCAGGTAAATAACCAAAAAAAACCTCTGTGTTTATATTTATATACAGGTTACAGTTAGCGACTTGTCGGAGGCTCAGGAATGCAGGGACACTAGAGATGAGGTGTCGTCTGGTCAAATGTCTCATGGTCATCTTCAGTCATGCGTGACCGAACGGCAAGTAACAATATAGGTGAATTAGCATCAATACACATAAGGCCAAGCTTTTTAATAACTGACTGGAATTTTTCGCTGTGCACGCCTCTTCTTTTGATAATTGAATTCTTGGCCCACCTTTGAAAAAAGAAAAAGTTAGAATTTATGTTTGCGCTCAGGATGAAAGCTTTGTGAAATTCTGCAGCAGTTCAGGTCAGGTCTATTTTCTCTAATACAATTTTTCAATTTTTACTCAATTTTTTTCTTCACTTTTTCACTTACATCATGTAAAAAGTAATATAGATTTATTGTCCTTCTTTTAATTAATTTTTAATAAATTTTACTTTTATGTTTTTGCTCATTATATTATGAGCAATAAATGATTGATAGACTTGTGTTGTCATCAATAAAAAAAAATTATGAAACCAATTCTGATTTATATTTTAAAATTGTAGTATTGGGCTGTGCTCATTAATTCAATGATTTATTGAATGTATTGATGATCAATGACATTAAAGTTTATTATCAATCTGTTAATATTTTTTATTAAGTGTAAAAATATTAACTTCAAATAAGAGAAGGAATAACTTTGTGATGCACAGTAATTAAATCATGCCCCCTTTTTAGTATGTATTCACATACATACACTGAATGAAGTTAGATCTTTAATATGAAAAGAGGAGAGTGTCCTTCTTTTGACCAAAGTCAGTTAAAATTTTTCATTTGATATATATGTTTTTTTTAATTTAGCCTGCAGAAAACTGAATAATTCTTCTGTATACATGCATGCATAATTTTAAGGACATGTAAATCCCCTTTTCTGTGTATTTTAGAAATAAACCATCTTTAATTGCTTAAAGAACATACAGTGAAACCTAGTTGTTTTGAACTCAATAGGACAGAGAGAAAAGAGGTTGACATATTCAAGGGTTTGAGATATTAAGGGTAAAATATGTAAAGAAACATCCCTATAGGGATTCCAATTCACTTGGACATACCCATGGTGTTCAAGATGTATATTTTTGAGATACAAACTACTGAAATTCAGCTTTATAAGTATCCCTCTTCCATGAACTTTAGCTAGACCCCAATTCTTGGACATTTCTTGTTTTTGAACCTAGAGTGAAAGGGAGAATACTCTTCTTTCATATACTCCTGCACAAATTGCATGTCTGTTTTAAGGGTGAAATCGAGAAGTTGATATCAAATTACTGTAGCTCTATTGCACTATACAAAAAAATTAAGATTCACGACATTCGTATATTGTGATGTATAATCCCATTTAATGAAATATATGGCATTTTTTGATGGCTGGAATGCTAGCTAAGGGAGATAACCTGTGACAGCTAACAGGTGTTACTGTTGATCCTGAAAAAAGACCCCACATTTTTTTGTGTAACACAAAACTCTCCTCTGACAAATGTTTCAGTTCATCCAAAACACTATAGTGACGCAAAGAAATAAATGTTCAAATAAGGCCAGAAACTTGATCTTTAATCTTTTTCTACACCTTTAAGCCCCCCAAACCCCTTGATAGCTCCCTAGGACCAGTTAGCTAATGCTGATGATTATCTATCAAAACTGCTCGAGATAGTAGGACCTCGTTCTTGTCAATAAAATCTTAAAGTGCAAACAACAATTATATTTTATTTTTACCACCAGAATTGAAATTTATCTGACATCTCATGATACAGCTATTTTATCGCTTTGACAATTTCTTGACACTGTCACTGATTTGCTTCATGTAATAACCAAATAAAGAAGATATTCCGATAATTAGTTCAATGTCAGCTACTTGTAGCTGAGTGTGACCCTTCAGTTCAGCTAATTAGGGGAAATGACAGATTAGAAAATTTTTTTGTCTGCAGATTTTTGTCAGGATTCATCTACTAGTATTCAAAATTTCAGACAGTCCTGGATTAAAATCATGGTTTAAATAAGTCTTATTCTTCAATGGGCATTAAATTTATATGTCTGATATATTCATATGAAAAGATATTTAAAATGCCACAAATATGCTCTGATTAAAAATTTAAAAGTATATCTGCACTTTTTTGATGGGAGTTTCTCTTTCTCTCTCTGGATCTCTTTGAAGATGTTCACATACCTCTTTCTCTCTCTCTGCCTCTCTCTCTCTCTCTACCCTGAATGGCAGGGCTAAAAAAAATCTCCCACCCTACTGGTAGGTTTTCTATTAGTACTACTGGCATCTTATGAATTTCTACTTAAGATGCAAGTACATATGCACCTCTTGAAATCAGATAAATAAATCAACTAATTTAATTGTGGTGATATAATTTATCTCTCTCTCTTCATCTTCCTTTGAATACTGAAGCAGTTTGCTAATTATATATACTTTTAAAACTCTCCAGGATGTATAAACAATTATCTATATGCAAAAACATCTTTTTTGTTTGAAAATACATGTATAATGTGCATATAGCCTTGATTGTTTTCTGTTGATATTCATAGCACATTTTCTTATTCATTATGATTGTCAGATTTTCTCTGAGGTGATAATTAAATGCAAGCATTTTCTGTCACTCATATTTTCACAAGAGCCCTTCATGAGATCATTAATTTTCCCAGATTTTTTCTTTTCCTTGATCTGAAAATCAGATTATTTTAAGGGCTAGTTAAAGTTTGTAATCTTCTCTTTCCTCTATTTTCATTCTGTCATTAAGACATTAGAAGGCCAGTTGCTTTTTAATCCCCCCTCTTGTAAAATATGCATGCAGATTTAATGAAAGCCATAAAGTTTACATTAATATACTCTTATGTCAAATCAGTATATGATTAATCCTTTCCAGTAATTAAAGTGTTATTAAGAAGCATGAAATGTTGACAGAGTCTTGAATAAGGTAGTGGGTCTGTAATTCTTAAGGTTCAAGGTGTGTTTGTGTGTATACATGACAGATACTGGGCATTTCCTATACCGACTTTCAGTGTTTTAAAGTTGGCCGGAAATTCAGGTCGGTGTTTGAAAAGGTGTGGAATTTAATTCTTGTTCATTTGTGTTGATCGGAAGGTAAGTTTAATGAATCTGTCAATTTATGTATAATTTAATTAGGTAGTAAACATTTTGTATAAAATTCAATTTAGTGTTTTTGTTTATGCATAAATATTAATGTGCAACATCTTTTAAACTGATTAGAGATAAATTAAGTTTTTAAATATTAAAATTATCATGCATTTAACCACTGAAAAAACATAAGATCAGTATTAACATTTTATTGATATGCATATCATTATTAGATAAATTTTAAACAAAAAATCTACTCAGTTGGTTACATGTACTTTTAGATTTGTACGTCCAAATTCTTGTAATTTTAAAATTTGATTCTGGAGAACCTATACAAGTGGACCTATTGATAATAACGATAATAAGCCCAGCTGTTATGTAATGAATCATAAGTTGGATTCGGAATCCCTGACTATAGGTCCGCTGTTTACACACAGATAACCTATTGATAAAGCTATTGGAAGGTCCTCAATAGTTACTGTAGGGGTCAGAGGGGTTAAGGAGCTACACTTAACAGGCTTTGGTTTATTTTTTATCAATTTCAAAAATGAATTTGTTGAGCAATTATTCATTTTTATGAGGGATTATAACTATACAGGGATTTAATTTTTTCCAACTTCACTTTGGAATTTTAAGAGAGTTCTGAGGTGCGCATTTCCTTAGTCTCATGTGCTATATGCAAGTAAGTATAGAGAAAAAATATATTTTTTTAATTGCAGTTGCTGCACAATATTTTTTTTTTCCCTAAGCACCATAAAAATTGGCAGGAAGGGAATTTTCAAATTAACATCACTGTTATTGACAAACAAAGTAGTAAACATTCCAGCAGAAATTTATGCCCATTCATAAACTTTTCGGCAAGGAGCGTTTTTTCTCCAAATTTGCATAAAAGAACTCATTAAAGCTGGAGATGGGGACAAAGATAGCTTTACACTCTTTATGTTGGTTTATATCCAGGAAATTGCTTCCCATCATTTTAATGGCCCCTGATGCTTGTGACAATATGGTACCATGGGCGTATGGCGATAGTTTTCTTCGCACTTTACAACAGAATCCAGCCACAAAGGATGTTTAACAGTGTTAAACAAGTGTGAAATTGAAATTGTGTGAGAGATTTTATCTACATGGCCCTAACTTATAAAAGAATACATATATCTTCTTTTTTAGAGCAGTAGGTTTGTAAATTAAATTTATTTTCCATTCATGGTAAGGCAAATATGTTCTTTCATCGAATTTTAAAGCCTATGGGGCATTTTTCATTCATTTTCAAAAGCTGACTTACATGCACAGAAAAGATTCAGATTAAAGTGTTTTGTAGTATTTGGGAGGTTTGAATGAAAATGTAGGATAATCTTGATAGAGATAAGAGGTTTTGAACTATATGGATCAAAATTTGTTAACCACCCATGAAATTGCTTTTCCATGCTTTTTTTCTGCATCATTATGTAGTATATGCTCTCCAGAAAATTTTTGTTATTTCCACTTTGTTCAAACTTGTAGAGCCATGGAGAGTCTTGATTTATTTAGCTTATTCAGCAAAATTTTCTGACAATGTAATGATTGCCATGTTTGAAGCTTTAGATTGGTTGTGAAACACTGGTTTAAGATTTTTTTTAATTTGAAATGACAGCTTTATTTAAACAATTTCTAGGCAGGCTACTAGTATTTCAATTAGAAAAGTTAATGACAGAAAAATCAATATCGTAATTTCCTCGCTTCTGAAATTAAAAAAAAGATTTTTGATATTTAGACTGTCTGTGTGTTTACCAGTATTTGATTGGCTGAATATATCTGCATTATTGACCACCATATCTCATAGACTATGAAATATACAACTTATTAGGTGAAAGTCAGGTCAAGGTCATATTTAAGTCAGAAGGTCAAAATACAAAATTAGCTTTGCATGTAGAATTTTTTCATTCTAGGGGGCAATGCTGTTGATTGTGTATCAGTTGAATATTTATCAAATTGGGGAGAAGTGAAAATTTAATTAGGATTTAATTACAGTCAGATATCATTCAGTACACATGTACTTATCAGTTTTCAGTTTTAAGCCAAGGGAAGTTTGGGATTTTCTTCTGAAAGATAAAGCCAATATTATATTGTTAGGCTGCAGCTATAGAGATAATTGGTCATTCACCTTCTGTTTGGAAAAACTTTAAAATTGGAAAGTTAAACTTTACAATTCTCTGATAACATCACCCATGTCTTTAATAATATTTCAATAAAAGATTTTTCTTTTGAAATATGGAATTACATTTCTCAAATTCTTATTTTGATTTCATTATTTACTGAAAGAAAAAAAAAAAATCGTCAAATTTTTACTCTCATTAAAATGGATACCGTCACTACCTGCTGTTTTTTCAATCCTCACCTTACAGAAAAACAAGACCCGCAAAAATAAACGATAATAATCTTATCGCCATAAATTCTTCCCCTCTTTCGACAACCAATGAGGTGAGCAAACAGTCTCCTTTGTAATTCCACCCTAAACAGTTTCCAAATCATGTCAGAAATCTATTTTGGCTACAATTACAGATTGGATTCTTCTTAGGTGAGCAGAAGGCGCTGATAATCAGGTAAATGTTGTTTCGTTGATTGATCTTTTCAGGTGTATGAAGTGTTTTTCGAGTGGCGCTCTATATAACTTATAAGAGTAGATGAGTCGACGATTCTCTCGAGGAGAAGTTTGATGAGAGGCCACTATCTCCCTGGGTTAGTACTCACCGAAAACTTTCTCATTTGAAGTTTTCTCTAATTGGATTGATTTATACTCTGGAGGTTAAGGAATGACATTGGGTTTTGTTTACTCTGCCCTCTATAAGAGGTAGGAGGGGATACAGATGGTCTGTAATTAGCAGTTTGCTCTTTTGAAAATCTCTCTGATTTTCATGAATGTAACTTCATTAATTTTGTAAGTGAAGTACTCACTATCAAAAAGAAACCCTGCAAAGCTTTTTGAAAGATAGATTTTATTTTATATTATATGTGTCAATTGTTGATTAAATGATGAATGTGCTTGTTAGTTGTTACAATATTTTTCTTTTCTGCATTTGGGCCTTGCTATTAACAAGTTACAGTAATATATCTGTTACCCTTAAGCTGTCTAAACTTTGCAAAAATTGAATTTTTTTCATCACAGAATATTCAAATTAATAGAAATTATATACACTTAGCATAATTTAAGCTACCAGTAAAAGTTACTTTAAGTCCAGAAACTTAGTATTGAACATTGCATTCTTCAGGTAAATGCAGTTATTTAATTAATTAATTAATCTTTTCCAAATCGGGAAATACCCTAGCTGCTAAAATGTAATTGCCATGAGGATTGATGAGGCTCATATAAAGACAAGACCTTAATAATACCCCATTTCTATGGCGCACAGGGGATGAGGGACATTGTGCCACAAAGTTGCAGGTTAAATTACTCTCTGCATAATTGAGGTGGTAACCCATTTCATCTGGATTGACCAAGACAAATGGCCATCTAGTGTTTTGTCTAGGGAAGCAACATTGTCGCATAACATTAAGTGCCCACAGGGAGTTTGAAACCAACAATCTTTTATTTACTGACAAATCATATTATATTGTACACCGCCTTTGGCGGTTCCTATTTTAGCGCCATATTTATGGGACCAGTACTACTAGAAGCTCTCCATACCAATGACCAACCGTCTGGAATAAGTTCATTGACTCCAATATTTGTTTTACATGTACTTGCATGGTCACAATTCATATCTATAAATGCAAACCTTCTTATTATCATATTCCTTCCATAGGTTATTCCCAGACATTTATGCTAAATTGTATATTGAAGGATGTTTTTTTTTTTCTCAAGGTTTCTAATAGATCTCATTCACCTTTCTTTGGAATACATTTTACAATACTTATCTTATTTCCCTGCTGTTATAATATTTTAATATACCAGGGTATAAACAAGAAGCATTCCTTCAAAAAAGAAAAAAGTTTCCCAAATTAAACTTGGATGTAAATTTAATATAATGCATTTATATAAACCTTGCAATTATTTCAAAAAGGTTTAACAAATGCCACTTTACCTAAAATTCTTGTCATTATCATGGGTACTGATATACAGTAAACCATAGGCATGTTTTTTTCATCGGAACGAAATTTTTTAATGTTACTTTGTTTTGTTTAACTGGTAATTCAGGTATCTGGACGCTTCACATATCCGGACAAATTGACTTGGAACCTAATAATGGGTCCACTGTAAACCATAGGCATGTTTTTTTTGCCCCCTCCCTTTTTCAGACAAGAATATTCAATGTACTAATAATGAAGTATGATTATATTTTATTCATCTTCTCATCAGAAGCTAGTGTGTAGTTCTAATGCACCAACAAAAGGTTATGAGCAATAATGAAAGGGGAGAGTTTAAGAAATTAAATAAACTCTGAATACACAGACACCTGAAGTTTTGACTTGTTTCCTCACTCAGCAGGCTAAGGTAAACCGTGCAGGTCTTTTGATCTGCTTAGTGTTGTAAAGAGGAGAAACTATTAATTTGATAACCTTTGATTTACCGAGATTTAACCAGGCAGACATTATTTCGGGCTCTGGAGATCGTGTCTACAGAGAAATTGAATGGCTGACTCATCAATTTGTGTAATTTAATGAAATAGACTTTAATGATGCACCCCGCACCTCAGATCTCCAGATTTCCGCATTATTCCGCATTTTTTCCTCATTTTAATATGGAAAAAATGTGGAAAATAATACGGAGAAAATTAACAATACGGAAAAGCAGAGAATATACGGAAATAATCTGGAAAATAAACGGAAATAATACGGAGAATTCTTGAGTCTATTTTTCATCTGGAAAAATATTGAACTCTTAACTTAGAATATTTTTCATCTGGAAAATATACGGAGCTCTGGACTTAGAATTTTTTCATCAAAAACAAGATGTGTTTGTGAAACACAGTAGCACGTGGCGGCAACATTAAGTTCTAAAAAGCAATTTTTAGCAAATGGGTCTCAGTCAAGGTCACACAATCATTGTTCTTGGTGTCATTTGAAAGCACTTTATTAGTGTAGTATGCATACCAAATATTAAGTCTCTAAAATCTATGGTTAAAAAGTTATGGCGAAAATTCGAAAAAAGCTATTTTTAGCACACAGTCAAGGTCACAAGGTCATTGACCTTGGTGTCAGTTGAAGGTGCCTAATTAGTGGAGTATGCATACCAAATATGAAGTCTCTATCTCTCACGGTTCAGAAGTTATGGCGAAAGTTCGAAAAAGCTATTTTTAGCATAAAGGTCACAGTCAGGGTCACAAGGTCATTGACCTTGGTGTCAGTTGAAAGTGCCTAATTAGTGGAGTATGCATACCAAATATGAAGTCTCTATCTCTCACGGTTCAGAAGTTATGGCGAAAGTTCGAAAATGCTATTTTTAGCATAAAGGTCACAGTCAGGGTCACAAGGTCATTGACCTTGGTGTCAATTGAAAGTGCTTAATTAGTGGAGTATGCATACCAAATATGAAGTCTCTATCTCTCACGGTTCAGAAGTTATGGCGAAAGTTCGAAAAAAGCTATTTTTAGCATAAAGGTCACAATCAAGGTCACAAGGTCATTGACCTTGGTGTCAGTTGAAAGTGTTTTTGTAGTGGAGTATCCATACCAAATATGAAGTCTCTAAGTCTCACTGTTCAAAAGTTATGGTGAAGGTTAAAGTTGACAACAGACAGACAAAAAGACAGACATACAGCTAAACAGACAGACAGGACAAAAACAATATGCACCCCGAAAAAATTTGGGTGCATAAAAACTGTCTTGGAGTTAACAGCAGTTCTCTGTTTCTCCTGAATGTTATGTACAATTTGATCGGGATCGGAAGAATGTTTCAAAAAGTCGGGCTCAGTGATCAATTAATTTAAACAACAGACCGCCAAATTTAACCTTGGCTTCCATGTTGCAACGTCTGCTCTGTCTAAAGGAAGAAGTTTGTTGACCAGACAGCCTGAGATCGTATTGCTGTATCAACCAAAAGATGCAGATACACATATTTCATACGCGGTAGGTCAGTCATATTTTTTTTAACATGTGTGTCACTGTGATGATGAAAAGAAATACTCTAGGCCTAGGACTGAGCTACCAGGCTACGTACGTTTCAGCCAATATGCCCATGATTCAAATCTTTCAATCAGCTCATAGAATTTTATTATGGTTAACCACAATTAAGGTGTTAATTTTGGGGAGCCATGGGGTGTAATCTCTAGCAATGATTTACCATACATTTTTTTTTTTTTTGGTAGTGTCTGTGCATGAGGAGGAGATTTCTGAAAAAGAATTAGTGCTTATTCAACTTACTGCGATTTTAACAGGCTTGAAGCTTGGTCCATGGATGGTTATGTTTGAGGTATATATATTCTTTTTTTTCTTTTTTTATTGCTTGTTTAACTAAAAACAGTCAACTATGATTCTCATTATTATAAATAATATTTTAAACAAATTAATATAAAATTGAAGAACCCAAACTTGTGTTTATAAAAAGATTTTAAAAGGAATAAAAGCAATGAATTTAAATTTTATTAATATTGCACCGTTATAATTTAAGTACTTTTTTTTTTTAATTGATAGGATTTGCCAATTCGACTGCAAGTGCTGCTGCAAGAAATTAAACATGCAGTGACCTTACAATTTACAAAGAAGTCTGAAGAAAATTTTTACTGGACAGATGGGTGTAAAGCAAAGACCTGAGATATAAATTGAATTGTGAGAAATATGAATCAGGGATGCAGGTAGAAAATGGCAAATGTGATACAGATTGATAAAAAATGTCTAAAATTCTTTCTTGTTTTGTAAATATTCAATGCTATGTCAATTGTTATTTTTTCCCCAATATCTAATAGTGTTGAACATTTCACTCCCACTTTTGCTTAGATAGAATGAATAAATTTCCATTTATTTAATATGAACATTAAAAAATGCCACATTTTTTCCATGATGAACTTGTGGCTTAAATAAGAGTTCCAGTTTTTTTTCCATACATGCTCCTATTTGTTTGTCAAAGATATAAGATCCAATACATTGCTAATGAACACAATGTGTAATTTTGTTCATTCATTTATGTTTTTTTCTCATAATGATATAATAAATTGTATATAATTTTGCACATTGTTGATGGTTTTGTAAATATTTATGTATGTATGCATCATGTAGCGGTTTTATTAGCTATTTTATAACCATGTGGTTAACTCCGTATTTTCTCCAGATTTCCGTATTTCCGCATTTTATCAACCAAGTAAATACCTCCATATTTTGTATATATGGAAATGCGGAAATCTGGAGAGAATAAAAAAGAGTCCAAATACTCCCATCCACATTTTCTCCATATTTTGAATACGGAGAAAATTTGGAAATTTGAATCTACGAAAATCTGGAATGAATGCGGAAAATTAGTCCAAATACTCCCGTCCGCATTTTCTCCTTATTTTGAATAAGGAAAAAATGTGGAGATCTGAGGTGCGGGACTTTTAATGAAAGCGATGAAAGACGCAGCATTTATCACTGTTGGTGAATGCTACTCACTTCTTATTTTAAGGCTTTTGTGGGTATTTTTGGCAACACTTGTTACTATTTCTAGTTAACAGGCAGACTTGAAGAGAACACTGTCAAATCTCAATCCAAGATTTCGTAGATAGCAAAATTCTTTGAATGCAATGTTTAAGTTGCAACGCAGAAGGTTTATGCAACATTCAGATACTCAATCTTTAATTACACAAGATTCATGTGCCAATTTGTAATTTGAATTTTTTTTTCAGAATCTCATCATTAGTAGATTTATGTTAAGTTCAAACCCAACAGTGTACATGTATTTCTAGAGTAGGTTAATTTTGGCTCGGAACATGGTTCATGCAGTGTTTGCCATATAGCATTTCAAAACTGAATCTTAGTAACTATATTGGCAATGCTGACTGACTGGCTATCAGTTGATTAAATTAAACTTTTGTTTCTCTATTAATCTACATGACATATCTGACTATCTGTCTTTATTAAACTTTATAGCCTTGCTGTTTTCCTTTTGCTTAACCTTGTTGTCTTTCTATCAATCTGTATGATGTTTTTGTCTGATTGTCTGTCCTTTTAGTCTTGCTCCTGGATCTGTCCATCTTAGTAGCTTGCTGTCTTTCTATTCTATTTCTCTTTGTCTGGATATCCTTGCCCTCTGTCAGACTGTTTATCCTTGCTGTCTATTGGTCTGAATGGAATTGCTGTCTGTGTCGTGAATTTTTCCGTGTGAATTGTTGTTTTTGTTAATGTCATTGCTGTCTGTCTATTATACTTAATTGTCTTGCTTTTTGTCTATCATTGTGTACATCTGGTGAAGTACTGTAGATCACTAAATTTTCGAGACACCTTATTTTTGCAAGATAGTCATTGACTCGTGTTTAGCGAGACAAAATTTTCGCGAATCGTGGTTATTGCTCTATATAATCATAAGGAATGCTATTATACGCGAGAATTAAATTTTCGTGAGCACACTGTCTCGCGTAATTATGCGAAAATAATGTTCTCGCGAATAAAAAGTGATTTGCAGTAATATTTCTAATGTATAGTCAGAGATAACAAGGACTTTGAACCCATGCATGATATTCATAAAAATCAAGGACATGGTCATTTTAAGGTCATGTCAAATGGCAGTAGGATTTGAATGGTTTTGGTTAAAGCACACTTTCAGTGTTTATGATGCATATAGAAGAATATGTTCAAATGGATTGCCCATATATGCTATGTTTACTGTAACAAATGAAACATTTTATGAAATTGATCTTTGGATGTCCTCAAACCATTTTCCTAATTAAACACAAGCATGCCAAGTCTATAATATGAATTGGGTAAGAATTTTGGCATCAGTATAGTTTATCTCTAAAATTACATTGGTGAATACAGATCTAGCTTTAGTTAATCTGGTCATTTGTTGGGTTTAACACCCTGTAACAGGTTAATGCAGTAACAGATCGTGTTTGACATTCCATGTTGAACCACTGTCTCTGGGTTGGTAAAATGTCCTAGACCAACACACAGAGGTCCTAGTCTATGTTGAGTCATCTTACTGTTTTAATTAATGTAAAAAGGGGCTGATTTAAAAAAAGATTCTAATTGGGCAGTTGAATTTGCTACATGTATATGCTTGAAATAATTTTGGCAACAGGTAAATTTAAAAGAAAATTTTTCAATTTAAAACAACGAAAAGGGTAAAGTTTAAATGAAGAATGATCAGTCTGAAAAAACTTAAAATAGTATAAATCTGTGAAGAGGAAATAAAACACAGACGCTTGGAAATCTAGAGGTGAGACCAGGTGTCTAAGAGGAGTAAGCATCCCCTGTTGATCGGACACACCTGCCATGAGCTCTATGTATTGCTCAGATAGACAAATACTCTGCAGTCAAATTCCATATAAAAGCAATGGCTTAACAATTGGTAATTTTTAGTCACTTAACATTTTAATCACTTAAAATATGACCCAATGATGCTAACAGTCTGGAAAAATCTTGGTTTACAGTGGTATGACAAACTGTTCCAATGTGTCAGTAGGGGCTATGGAATAATGTCAGTGGTATTCTCTGACAATTATCCAAGTGTTCATACTTCAGGTTTTACCAATTAACCAGGCAAATATCTTATGTACTTACATTCATAGATAGAATATGGGGTGCAACACAGGGTTCATTTATTGCTGCAGCAGATGTATACAGTATATTTTGAGATGCAGGCCAATATTTGCATATGAAAAATGATATTAAAATCAAGTACCATCATGCATATCTTTTTAAGTGGCAATGGATTAGAAGTTGTAATAGTTTGACTGCAAAGCCAATTTTATTTTTTAAGAGGTTTAGTGCCTCGTAAGTCAAGAATCCTGATTTTGACCTATTGAACATTGATAAAAGCTGGTTAAATTATTTTATTCATTCAGATTATGGATTGAGAGTCAAGTTGACTTAGTTTAAGATCTGTAACCTTTATAATTGAAATTCTTTTATTAAGATTCACTGAATGTTTATTGGTGTCATTTTTCCTCCATAACTGCATGACCAGCTCTGCTTTAGGTAGAAAGAAGGGATTATTATCTTTCCAACAGTGACCTTTTGTCCTGATTAAATGTTACCTTACGACAGATAATTTGTTTTTTGCTAAGACAACCTGTTCTTCTTATGCATGCATGTTGACCCTTAAAAAAAAGAGAAAGAGCTAAAAACCCTCAGAAAACTCGCAGACAATTATTGGCATCTGTTAACCATAATCACCGACATGAATGTTGTGTTCATGCAATGTCACAATTGAGGCCAGATTAATTAATTAAAGGGTTTACAAATTACATAGAATCAGACCATAAATGATTTGTGATATTGCTTTAAGAACATCAGCACTCAAGATCTGTTCTCTTATTTTTTTCCCTCCATATGTTTTGGAAAAAAATATCATAACCTTTTTGTAATCTGTTGCCCCCTTGGAGGGCCTCTCATATGGATCTATTTTGCGTCTTTGATTATGCATTGTATCTTCTCTGTCTCTGATCTTCTGCCTCTCTCTGGGTTGGGTTTTATTTCTGCATGTCGCAAGGTAAGGGTTATATTTTCCAGTCCTCCATATATCAGTTTCCTGTGCAGTGTTAACCTAGAATTTCACTTCAAACATTCCCTAACTAAAGGTGGTTAAGTTTTTGGATTCACAAAGCTATTGGATATAGAAATTTTACTTTGTAGGCTTAAATGACTTTAACACTCCCAATTTTCCTATGTTTACAAAAATATACCTATCTTCATTTATGTTTATAAGTGTGCATAATGATATAAATTGCTATGAATTTGAAAATTAATTATATTAATTTTATGACTGAAGTGTCATATATAGCTTACATATCAAAAACTATATGGAAGAAATGTACAAAAGGATTTTGATGTTTTACATGGAAATTTACCATATCATATACATGTATAACATTCACTGTATAAATCACAATTCATACATCCATTAAAAGCATTAAAAGGGAATTAAAGAATATTCGCTATGTACTTATTTTTGGCATTTATATTTTGTAGAGCTTCTGAGGTGCCATTTTTGAAGTGTTAAGGGGAGATAACCAGATAAGCTGTCTGGACCAATTAACAGCTTTTCAGGGTAAGTCTACAGAAATGAGACAATATTTTCAGGACTGCATGAACAACTATTCATAGCATGTAGAGGTTCTACTTAGAAACCATATAATTTTTCTAAAGTTGTGTACCTTTATTGGATGCAGATTCAAAATGCTCTGACTTCTATTCATTTTCTTAGAATTAATTGCTATTGAGGTAGGATACAATGTAAATCTTGAGAGAAGTATTATATTTTACATTTGTGTGAAATCATTTCACAAAAACCAGATTTAGCAAGATCTAAGTGATTTACAGGCATTATTACAATTTGGTAAAAAAACATGCCTTCTATCCCTTTCTGTTTGGGTTCCAGTCCTTATGTGATGCATTGTGTAGAATTAATGTTTAACCCCAGGTTGTATTGTCTGGGGGTCATATTGCATTGCTTACAAGGGTATTGTAATAACACCACCTCATTATCAGTAGAGGCAAAGAATAAGAGCTTATGTACAATATGTACAGTACACATCTAATTCAAGCCAGATGGCCTAGCCGCCACTATCCCTCTTTACATGATTAGTAAGTAGGTACCATAAGTCGACCCAGCCATACATCACTAGCAGAACCTACAATTTTTTTCTGCTGGCTGGGATTTATATTATTTTTTTGTATTGCTTTGTTAATTTTACTGCTCCAGGGCACTGCAAATCAGCATTTTCCTTGAAGAAGTTCCCATCCAACAAATTGATTATTAGAGGGGAGAGGCAAGGTGCAAAAAACTTACTATATAATATATGTTTATGTGGGTCTCCTCACCAAGTTGGAACAAATTCTGATAGAAATCAGACAGATTTCTTTATCTGAAGATGTTTTTGATTGATAAGTGCAGAAAGCTGACAATTGTACAAAGAATGTTATGTAGGATTTTGCCAAGAGATTCTAGGCTCATCAACTTCTGATCTCTATGGTTAACAACTGGCACTAAGCTTTCACTTTTATTGAAAAGCATAGTTTGGCAAGGAAACGATCATTTTAATTGCAAGCACATATTGTAATTGTCAGCATTTTTTCAGTGAGTTTGTTAATTGAGGGCGTGTATTATGAACTTAAAAATCAACAATGCTGCACTTTTAAAGGGTGCAGTCCAAGTTTGTTGTGAATAAATCCTTTCATTTAATCCTAATCTGTGCAACAAATCAATTAACAAGGTCACAGAATCTTTTTTTATTGGCTGATTCAGAAATTCTACACAGTTCAGTATACACAGAAGAGAACAGAAGGTGTAGAGTTATATAATCATAGTGGGTAACATCAGGTATTGGACTGTCAATATACAGTCGAATCTCCTTAACTCAAACTTGATGGCACAGAGAAAAAACTGATATGTCTTTGGATTTGAGATATATTAAGTTATCACTTGATTGATTTTAAATGGGGGGAGGGGTGCACCCAGCATACACTCCCTATGGAAATTGTCAATATTTACTCAGTAGACCTCATTTTTAGCCTACAGAATCACTAGAATCGAGGTGTTTCCAGGGGCTTCACCCCTTAGGCCCCAACTGGACCCACTGGGGGCCTCAAGGTGACCCCCAGACCTCCTGCCTACTTTTTGCAACCCCCTCCTCACTTCAACTCCTGGATTCATGCCTAAAAGTTCAACTGAATTTCTTAATTTATTATCCAAATCTTAAATTTAAAAAAAAATATCATATTTGTTTGACAGTAGCTTGTCCTTCTTCCTCAAGTTGATATATTTCATCTGTTCATTTTGAATTTGATTAAAATTCTCTTCTCAAAGCATTTTTTTGCAATCATGATAGATGTCAAAGTAAAACATTATAGAGGCTTTTGTTTTGATGGATTAGTGATTATTCTTTGTGATGTAGGTATAATTTCAGAAATATTTAATTTTCTAATCTTTGAATGTAAATAAAGTGTAATGGCTTTTATCGAAAGCTCATGAGTTTGAATTTAAGCAGAATTTCTAGAGTATGTGATCTTTCATAATCTCTATTGAAACCTTTTCCATTATTTCTATTATTTTATTTTTCAATTTGATGTGTTTCTTGAACACTTCATAATTCAGTTGAAAGTAAAGAAAGTGCAATGGCTTTTCTTGAAAGATCATGATGTTGAAATTAAGCAGAAGTTCTAGAGTATATGATCTTTCATAATCTTTCTTGAATCCCAGTCCATTATTACTATGATATTTTCTCCATTTTAATGTGTTTCTTTAATGCATCACGATTCAATTTCACTAAAGCAATCATGACGTCTGCTGCATAAATAGCGGCAATCTGTCAAGAGATAAAAAGTTGCATAATGTAATAAATTTCAGTCAGGAAGCAAAACAGTTTTAAAATAATTATGCAAACAGGGTTAACTGTTGAAGGAAAAATCTTGAAGTAAATCCATTAACCTAAATCATGCATTTGTTTTCCCTGACTCTGCTTCAAGGGATATAAATGTCAATACAGTTTTTTGTTTCTTTCTTAATTTTACTATTTGGACACTGTTAAACTCTACATTCATGAACCAAGAGCCAATGTGAATGTCCATAAATACACCTGACGTTATCAGAAGCAAAAATCAAATGTGACATTTTTATATGTTGAATGACATCTGAAAAAACAATCTTAACCAGTTGTTGAGGATATGGTTTACAAGAAAATATTGCAGAAACAATACAACTGTTGCCAACACAGGTGTTAAAGAGTGGTGCGATGTGGTACTATTGTCATTGCTAAGTTTCATTGAAATCAGGCATATCTTTGTACTTAATGCACATTAACCCCCTAGGTTCCAGTTCGTGTCATGAAAACTTTAATTAATCTTTGTTTATTTTCTTAACTGGAACCCAAAAGGTCAAAAACAATTTGTTGGGCAATATTTTTACAATTCATTCAATAATAAATCTTGGCATTCTGGATTTAGCTCATAAACTGAAGAATTTAACTTTATGGAGATAGATATCATTCTTACTTATCGTCTAGACTTTTTTCTCTTCACTGATTTATGTTTTGATAGTAATATGTCAGATTCAGTTTTATTAGGTATTTGCATGTTGTTTTTTACTGAAAGCATTTAAGTTTTTAGTGCATGCAGCAAAAATGACAGAAGAAAAATGACAGTAATTATACCTAGCTTTAAAATTGCAACTTATCTTTGTACATCAAAGAGCCATCCTTTCAGAGGTTGTAAATGAGCTGCATTAATTTGTTGTTATGAGGGATGCAATGGCATTTGTAGGAAAGGTGGCGAAGACTGGTACATAATTACTGTTTTACATGCAATGCAACAAAATCTGCCAGATTAGATATTAGATACTAGATCAAATTCAGATGGAAGCCAAATTAGGTAAATGTACACCAAGGGGTTTATGTTATAGACTCGGAAATTGGACTGCACAAAGCTACTTACATGCAAACTCAAAAAAAGGCATCCGTGCTAGTAGTTGCTGGCACAAAACTAATTTGCAAATAAAGAAATTTATATTTAGTGACTTAGTTAATCCAGTTTAACCTGGTAGATTAGGTTGAACTCTTATACTTGGTCAAATTATTTTCAACAACACAGATGCTTGGAGTTTAAATTGAAATCAAAATAAAGGATACTGTATTTAAAATTCTCCCTCCCTAATTTCACACATTTATTTTGTCAATATGAAAAAAAATATCATTTGATAATAAATGTTTTTCAGTCACACAAGTACATGTATATATACTCTCCTTGCCTGTCTATTAGTTCCACAAACTAAGTATACCTATTTATACCCGTCATCTTCCTTTCAAGGACCTTTCGTTTAGTCTTCTGGTCCAGTTCTGCTAATCTCCCTTGTGTGCTGTTCGTCATCTTTCTACAAAGGGATTTTCATCTTATAAAAGACTGAGCAGGCCTCCCATGGAGTTTTAACGAGATCTGACCTCCATATTTTTTCAGTGGTGTGGTAACAGCAGGCACTTCGTACATCATTTCTTTGACAGCATCTTTACATATCATGTCAGTATTTGTTTACCAATTTTCTTTTCAATGATTTTTTAAAGGGGACCATAAAAAGATATAACTCCCTGTAGGTAAGATTAAGGTGACTATAGCCCATCGTCGCAAACCACAGGTTTTGAGTCCGCAAGATGATGGAGAGAATCGACGTGAATCACCCGTGGGTTACCGACGATGACTATAGCCAGGATTTGAAATTCTTTTTTTTAAGAAATGCTGTACTTTAATTCTGTTTTGTCTTTTTCAAAATTTTGAATGATTGAGTTTTAGAATTGAGTTCTTAAAATTTCCTTCGTCAAATTTTTTTGTATGCCATCATTATGAAATGTGTTATTAAATCAGGAAAAAGAAAAAAAATGTTTACAATGTGTTTGATATATGAGATTTTATTTTTAGGCAATATCCTCTATAATCAGTTAAGTTTATAGAAGACAACAATTAAATTAACTTCCATATGTATCCCCTTATTGAATGACAATCTGACCACGAATAGAGTGGTTTATTGGTCTCTTTGTACCCAATGGCTGAGAACCGGAGAGATAAGATTTATTTGAACTGACATAAGTAAAAGTCTACATCTAATTAAGCACTGAGCCAGATAAATATTGTTGGCAGGTAGTCTAAATGATCAATTTCATGCTGAAGTGGTCAAGTGGGAAACTGACACACTTTATGAATGAACTGATGACCAGACAGACTGACCAGTGGACCAGATGTGAAATATTCGACATAATCACCAGGTGTCCCTCTCAGCAGGAGGGGGAGATAACTCTGATTTTATCTTCTCATTAGGTTATACTGTTGATAAATAATGCATTAGTTGGTAGTAATTTACCTACTGAGGATATCTTGTTTCACTTTTCCTACTCACTACAGAGAAAATTTTACATGCATCATGTTTTTTTGTTCCCTGCTTTTGCAAAAGTGAGGGGACATAAAATATCATTCGTCTGTCCGTCAGTCAATCTAGCTGTCCATCTGTCACAAAAACTTTAACCTTGGTCATAACTTTTGAATGAGAAGAGATAGGACTTTTATATATTTCACCTGCATTAACACTGAGACTATAAAAGCAAGGAGACCACAATTCTTTGAATTTGCTTGTTCGTATTGAGAATTTGCATCATTTAATTGATTTTTTGTTCTGATCAGATGTTTCTGAGAGGGCCCATGTATTGGTATAGCTTCAATGTGTCTTAATCACAAACCATTCAACTATATTCAGATTGTTTAAAAATTTAAAGCAGAAGAGATTTATTTTCTTGAAATATTGAATGTGCACTGGTTTTTCCCCCTTAATCTAAAAAGATTCAATAGTCTTGTATATGACACATTCCACTGCAGGATGAAAACTAATGATTTATGTCATTTCTTTACACAGCAATAGGAAATGCTTTCCTATTGCTAATCCTACATTCTCTCAAATTGTGTTTGTAAAAGCTTTCCACATTCTAAATTATCTGACTATATCTCATGTATATTACATAGGTGATAAGTCAGTTCTCATTGTTTGGACCTAATAAAACATCTTTCTGAAAGGGAGTTTATTTTCTTCGGCCACTCAAATTTGGTTAATGTATTCAAAGCAGAGCATTAGAATGGATGACACATTTTTCCTTCTTTAATTTATATGGACAGGTATACCCCCTTTATCAGAGATGTTGAAGAGGCCACTTCATTTTAATTCAGTTTTGTAATGTTTGAGAGATTGTATGTGCAAAATATATCATTCACACTGTTGGCAATGTTTTCTGAAATGGATCCTATTAAAGCACAGTAATTTATAAGAAAACAGGGTACTTGAATGTTGAGGGTCAGGCTTGTTAGCATGCTATTGTGGACAAAGTGTATGGAAAAAGAATCATAATGGGTCATTATAGCTGGTCATCAAATGGATAATCTGGTGTCATGGTCCTTATTTCTTTTAGAGAAAAAAACTTGAGGAGCTAAGTTGTCTCTCTCTTCTTTCTCTTAGACCTAAATTTCCACTCTTTTACATTTTTGGCTAACTTTAATTAGGGTGACAATCCACCCTTCCTCTTTTTTACTCCTTGAACTGAGATCTTGAGGGGTGGATCCAGGACATCTGTCAACCTTTCTTGAATTTGAAGTTACACTGCTATCAATACATTGTGATTTTCCTGAAAGAAAAGAAAAATGAGTTGAAATAGGCATAAATAAAAATAAGATAATGCACATATCGATCATATTACCATAAATGGCATTGATTAATGGTCTTTGTAGTCAAACAATATTACTTGGTTAAAATTCTAGCTTATATTCTTAAAGACAAGACAGATTTATAATTTTCATTCAAGGATTTATCAGTGTCAGAAAATTTATATTAAATATCCAATATACAAGTAATTGAATGTACATGTCATAAATTTTTTTTTGGCAAGAAATAAATTATGAATATGTTGGCAGCAATTAGAGTTATCTCCCTTTTCTAGGAGTATCTGTTGTCTGTTCAGTCATAAAAATGTGGTTTACACATGTATAACCTTTGATAAGTAGCTCAGTCTGCTTCCCTTGCTGCTACTGAGCCACCAGAGTGACATTGCTTGGCAGCTGAACACTGTATCACTGTAAATATTAATTTTAAAATGGTTATTAATCAGCAAAATTTTGTTTTGGTTGATCTTAAAATTTCACCAATCTATCAGCAGTGAGTCAATACAGAAGCATTTAACAAGTTAATTGACTGCTGTTTTAAGAGGTGCAACACTGCAGTTTAATCAAACTTCTGTACCTTAATTGTCTACAGCTTGCCTAAACAATTTTTTTTCTTTTGGTTCAGTTTTGTGGTTTTGAGGTAAATGAGGAGGATTCTGTTAAGACTTTAAGGTATATCTGCTAATTAAGTGTGGAGTAAGGTTCTGGGGGTCGTTTACTCGCAATACTACAGAGAATTTACATAATTTTTTACTTAGGAATGCCAGCCAGATCTTGCCCAGCAGGGGGTGAGAGATGCTAATAGAATCTTGTGTGTCTGTCTGGGAGGGGGTGGGGGAATTCTAGAAAACTACAATCAGCTTAAATTAATATCCTTTAAATATTGTGATGATTTTATGCATTTATTACAACCTATCATCAACATTTTAAAAATGCTGCACTATTTTTGTCAATTAATCCAATGACTTTTTATTGAGCAGTCAAATTTATCTCCCTTGAATGGCCTCTAGGATAAAAAGTTGCATCTTCAGCTCCAAGTTGATCTAAAGACTTTGATTGGTTACATCTTGAGCTACCCTCTCCAGGTCATTATCAGCTCTGTACATACCATCTGAATGAAAATATTCTTCTTTAGAGAGGCCTACAACAGTTTTCTGCAGTTGTAAAATTCCTTGGCAAAAGATTGTGTTTGTGGTACACTCAAGGTTCTGTATTACAAAAAAAAAATAAGGGAGGAGAATTTTAGATGACATTCTTATTCAAAGGGAGGTAGCATTAATATTTTATTTGAGGAAGAGGAGCTTATTTTTGTATAGGTGAGTTTTTGCCAAAGTTTAATGTGAAGGGTCTGATTAGCTGAGAGTGAGGCTATGTCAATTAGAGGATTTCTAATGAATGATTTGTGGGGCCACTAGACAGTCGAGACACCTAGACAAGATCAGCATCTCCTGATAAAGATCAGAGTCAGCTGCAATGCAAACATCTCTGGCAGAGTTCACCCCCTGGTGAGCCCCTCCCATATGGTCTTGGTTAATCAGAGGCTCTGCAGACTTCGCCCCTTCTGTCACAGATTCCTAAACATTCAGACGAACAAGAAGATCTGTCAAAAATATTGGGAATTTCTTTTTGTAAACTTTCGAGTTCCTTTCCCTCAAAATTTTTGTTTTTCTTCAGATTTGGATTGGAGGATAATTAAGTAGTTTCATGTGTTTTGGAGTAAATCACTGTGTTACTGCTTTATAGTTTGTGTAAGCACTAAAAAACTTGGTAAGTGTTAAAAACTTTTTAGTGAGAAATTTCCAAGGACTACCATAATTATGGAGATGATTTTACCATGTACCCTTTTAAAACTTCTGTGATTTCATCCTCTTTCTTGATTGCAAAACCTGATACATGTATGTTCTTGAAGTTTCATCATATTTTGTTCATAGATTCCAGAGGCAATTGGGAAGGGCTAATTGTGCTTAAATCAATTCATTTTTTATACAATTTTTGCAAGAATCTTAGAATATAAAAGTACAAATTGTTGTTTTGGAAGCATGCTAATTGTAGTGTAATGATCAATCCTTCTGACCTTGAATGGATTTTACAGACAATCTTGAATAGCTTCTGCAGGCATAATGGTCTATGTAATCTGTCATTCCAGCAAAGGTCTAGCTGTTAGGATGTTGTGGTCATGAAGCATTTTCAAAATAAGAGGAAATTATGGCTAATTAACAGCTGAAATCAAATAAACCCACAATTTTTAAGGAGCATTACTCATTTCTCCATTTCAATCACCATGATAAAAACTGCACCACTGAGAGATTGCAAAGTTTTTTAGCTTCAGATTCTGTCTCCATGGTTCCTTGAAGTAAAAATAAGAGAATTCCAGTGAAATCTGTTTGCTCTTTAAACATTTTTATGTCTTGCGATGGGTGTTAACAGAAAATTTTCTGAAGGTTTTGAGATCACCTTGAGCTGCGGTATAGAGCTATAGGGTGGAAGAGGAGACGGCATTGTTATAAGAGAGCAGGTTTTTGTAGTGTTCTTGAGTGATAAGAAGCAGATAGTGAAGTAGGATAGAGATAGGGAGAGAGAGAGAGAAAAAAAATTGATGGAGTGCCAGCCATTCACTCCAGCATACTTCCAGGGCACACAAGTGCCTTATACAGTATATATTTTGGAGCCAATCAAATTTTATCTTTTTTTCTCATCAGTGGCTATATAGTCTTATTGGCAAATTCTTAAAAAAAATTGCTTACACGTTAAGCCTGATTTTTATGTGGCATTCCACAGCGTTGGATCTGCGATTTGTCTGTCTGTATTATCTATGACATCATTCAGACGAGATGAGATGTGAATTATATACGCAGGGATCACTCTGGATTTTAATGTTGATGGGCCAATGGCCCATCAACATTAAAATCCATGGGCCATACGCCGGGGGTATGGGGGCCGCGTTAGGCCCCCATTGGGGTCCAGGGGCAACGCCCCGGTAGGGGGTCCAGGGGGGCGGAGCCCCCCGGGAGAAATTGATTTTCCATGCTATTTTGTGATGAATTTCAAGTAAATATGATGGGTCTTTGAGGGTTTTTTAATGCCATTTCTGACACAACAAATTTAATTTTTTTTTAAATAAAATCAATAATATTATAAATATAAAAGATTTTTTTTTAATTTCATCTCAGTACTGAAAAATACATTGGAGAGTTAATTCCTCGCCCCTTGGATTTTATAGATTTAGTTCTCGAAGGTTGTTGAGAGAGAGCAAACTTACATGACTGAATTTACCTTGGGCAGTTGCAGATTAAATTTGGTTCAGATGGTAGGGACTGGTTTTGTATGCAAAGAACTCGGAGCAAAATACGCAAAAAACTTAAATGAGAAAATTTTTATTCGTTTGCAAAACATTTTAGTCCCATCTGATCTACATGTAATTCCAACCACGGATGCAAAGTTAGCCACTTGGACTGGAAATGGCGACCATCGTTGACGCTGACATTAGGAGTCAACGTCTTGGACTGTTTTTCTTAATCAGAGACCTCTGCCGAATCTGGGAATTAAAAAGTTTCCGTCGTTTTATCTGTAAAACAAACGAAAGCTTTCGTTGTTTTGGGTCAGTTGGCCCAATACCAACCTTCGCTTTGGAGGCATTTCGGGCAAGTGTCTGGATACACAATGAGTATAACTTGTACTTGTTTTGTTTCGAAATAAATAATCAAAGTTTTAAGAAATATTATTAGAAAATATTACTTACTGGAGTATTACTTTCATATGTTTATTATTTAAATCATTAAATATAATTTTAATAAATATAATTGACTCAGTATTCGGTAAAAAAAATTCCTAGTAGCGTAATCTAAACGAAGGAAATATTCCATGTACAACTCCGATTTTAGTCTTGATCAACCAGATGCTCTGCTGGTGTAGAGAACATTCGCGACTAAGAGTCTGATTTAACGAAGTAACAGTATGCTCGGATACGTCATGAATACAATCGGTCAGCTTAAAAACGGTCCTAAAATGCACCAAGATAAGAGTTTTGACCCGCAGTTTTGCATCTTATAGCGCCATATCTGTAAGACATGCGCCAGACTGACCCCTTTCTAATTTTTTAGTGCGCCATTTACACATATTGAGCGCCAATGGCGCAAAGGCGCAGCCCAAAGTGATCCCTGTATACGTAATAAACTTTTATATTAAAAAGATATCATATTTCCTTCAGTAAGGGATACGGCAGGAGGTATCGAAAATCGGATCGTACATCAATATTCGGATAATTTAGGGTTGCTTACTCTTATTTATACTTATTGGTATTTGGATGCGTGGATCATGCACATTTTCAAACTGGCTCAAGTTAACCTATGTACATATTTACTTCTTGAATGAGCTTATGACAGATTTATGGAAAACTTAAAAAAGTTTATGATATTAATCTTGTCACAAGGTTTATAACAGTGTATTCATTATATCTTGTTGTTGGAGAGCCATTATTAGTCAAAGTCCTGTATGGCATTATTGTGGTGTGACATGTAACATGTCTTGCTTTCATGTATGTTTGTATGTAATCTTTTTGTGGTTAGGGTTGGTAGCTCTGACCAGAAAATGACCCACGCTTTGGGGCCTCTTCAGTATGTTAAAGCTCAAATGTGACCTACAGTTTAGACATAAGATGGGGGAAAACCCCATCCTTTGGTTTATACTAAGACAAACACTGGCCATTAGTTGATGTAAACATGAACTCTGATGATTGTTTCTTCCTTTCATCTTTCCATCTTTTTAATAAGGACCAAATTACAATAAAGTTAAGAAATTTAGAATAGTAAAACTTAAGCTTCTTTGACATGAGGCCATTCTATAGTTTCTGGTGTGTATTTTTTTTTTGAAGTTATCCAAGACTTAATGACTTTAAAACATCAGATTAGTATCCTAAATAATACACTTATGAAAAAGCAATTAAACTTGTTTAATGGATGCTTGAAGGATCAAATTTTTTAACAGTAATGGCATAGTGAAAGATTTCTAAGCATTTATGCTAGGAAACATTTCTGGAATGTCTTATCTTGAATTACACCATTATAGACACACTGGTGCATTATGTCTCTTCTGGGCTCCATTAATTTGCTGCTTCATCCACATCTTAATAGGAGCTTGTCATTTGTTGGTAAACACACAATAAATGTTAGCTTCTGTTGTCTTTGATATACTTCTGGTAAACCCTGACAAAACATGTTGTTTTGGATATACATTATTTTCCTAAATGGGAATTGAATTCCATTGCAATTATTTGAACTTGGAGTGAAAGGAACAAGATTGTTTTTTCAAAAGACAGCTTGGGGATTTCTATTATACTGTGACAAAAAGGGACTGCAAATTTACATTGTTCATGTATAATTATAATGCCAATATAGACCAATTGCAAATTGAGTCAGATTTTCAAGAAAAATGTCTGATGCAGAAAATCCTCAGTTCAATTATTTGTTTAAAAAATGGAAGGATGTTAACTTCTTCATGAATTCTTAAAATATTTCCTCTTCTTTTGAAACTGCCTTGACATATTAAAAATCAAATGGACAGAACACATATAAATTTGATAAAACATCAATTAACCTAAAAGTCTTGTGTGTAAAGGAAAACTCAAAAATCTCCATATTCGGCTTTGAACAAAGAGACCTGCTATCTCAAAAATGTCAGAGATCAAGACAGTTTCCAAAGAAACCTATCCTGTATTTACAAACTTTGGGCCTTGTTGAGAACTGTTGAGTGGTATGATTCACACTTGATGCTTCCAGTGGGATGGGGACAGGTGTACCGAAGCCTTCAGCTGGAACCAATACAGCTGCATGGATTCAGCAGGCTACAGTCTATGTTTTGTATACATAAAGACACACATACACATCGCATCAACATATAGAAAAGGAAATGGAGTTATTAATTGAATATCTTTGATGCAGTTGATATGTTATCATAACTTACACTATATTTTTCTTTGTTGACATGTTCTGGATTCCTGTCCTTGATGCCTAAATTGTTAGAGCTTTTTGTGTGTGGGAGTGAGGGTGTGTAAAGCTCACCTGAACCAGCAGCTGAAGTTAGTTTTCTGAATACAGTTTGTTTTTCAGTTTGTCACTTACTTTCCTTTCAAATACATTTGACTTTCGATATTCAGAACTATGGTTCCAGTTTTAGCCAAATTTGCTACAAACCATCCTTCCAAAAAAGGATTTAAATTATTTCCAATCAAGGATCATACTCCAGGGAGGAGAGGATTATGAAGAAAAAGGAAAGACTGATTTGGTTATTTAAAAATCTTCCTCTGCAGAAGAAATGGGCCTAGCAGAAGAAATGGGCCTGTATATGAAAGCGTGATTAAATGTATACTGTGTCTTTGGGTAATATTATGATATTGGGGTTTCTGAATTTAGCCACAGGTATTTACATAAGAATTGCCTACAAAATGGTAACATTTAGATAATATGCAAACATCTTCTTGCAGATCATGATCGAAACATTGGTTCAGAGTTTTAAAAGAATCCGAAGTAGTGCAAGTCTCCATTAATCATAGAAATTGACATGCAAGCATCCAAGTGTACACTTGGAAGATTCATATCTTAAATCTCAGTACATGCATATGAACCTTCAGCTTTTGTATGTATATATAAATTGATTATTGAAATCATACACTCTGGAATCATCATTGTTTGTGGGAGATTTTGTGGGTCGACCCTTATACTCATGAATTTACATCCCCATGGACAAATCCTTGATAACTTTGACAAATTATTGGTTGGTTGAATTTTCTCTATAAACAAGTTACCCACAAATGAAATTGCTTCCAAATGTTATAAAATTTGGATATCTAAGAATGTTGAACCCCATTAAAATGATTCAGCAATACATGTAATTAAAAAAAATATTTACCTTACAATATGCACACTCATTCCAATGAAATAATGCAAATAAAAAATGGAATATTTGAAATAAAAATATTTTCTTTTTTTCAGGGCTTTCATTTTCGTAGGGACTAATCCACACATATCATCATGAGCACATTAGAAGAGAGACGCGAGGCCCGTCGTCGCAGGCGGCAACAGGAGGAAGCTGGGTAAGATGTCTATTTTTAGCTTTTACTTTAGTAATGACCCCCCCCCTTTTTTTTCCCCTGGAAGATTAGATATTTTTACCTTAAAATAAAAAAGAGCTAAACTGTTTGACCTAATTAGAATCTGAATAGTTTTCTGTGATTTTTGAAAAGTTTTGGAGTGATTTCCCTGAAAACAAAACTAAAAGCATGAAACCTCATTGCGGCATGTTTTTGATTTTGCAGCAAAATTAATTCTAATTAACTGTTCGGGTAGTGCTACAAGTAGAAAACCCTTGATAGAAAACAAAAATAGATAGTATTCTTTTGTTGTCAGTCTTCTCTAATTTTTGAATCAAATATCATAACTCATTCACCAAAGAAATGAAATAAGGATAACGGTGTGAGAATCACTTATAGATACACAAAATCATCAATCATTCTGACAAGTTACTTAACAAACCATAAGAGTACAGACAACTTTTTATGGTGTTTGTAGGGCAGTGATTCATGATCTACTCCTGTTAACCACAGTTTTCTCATTTCCTGCCCTTGGAATTTATTTTTGTTTAAACTTTCTTGCAATATGATCTAAGACACCCAAAGGAAAATACTTTTAAATTTGCTCTTCCTCTTTGAACTGAAGTCCTTTGAATGACTTGTACAATCAGCATTGTATATATAAAGATGATTGATGTCGAGAGAATTACCTTTCATCTCCATCTGTTTCCTAGCTGGTTCCCTCATCACTCTGTTGTCTGGTCTTGGAAACCAATGGACATAAGCACCACTATGTATACAGTAGTTTTCACATTCAAACTCAATCCATGTCTGCAATATATGCAAGCAAAGTCTTAACTCGATTGCACAATAATGATTGCATAAAAATTCTACCTGGTACATAAAACATGCTTTATTTTATTACCAAGTACCCATTAATGGGATTACATTTGTCGTAGGTAATGAAGAACATGCATAAGTTTTGCTGACATTATGGATGTCACATGCAGTAAAGCACCAAATTATTCTTACCAGTACTACTGTTAACAATTCTTGCGACAATGTTTTGGGCAATGGGCATCTTCTGTGGAATTCGGTTGCTTTGACAACCCTTGTGTTTTCTGGTTGTATCATGGAAATCTCTTATGACATATATGATTTCTGCATGTGCACGAGAGGCTACTTTGGGATTCTATCTTAATTTATTTTGGGTAGTAAATAAGCATATTTCTTGGAACATTTCGCAGATTTGGGTCAAATTTCAGTCACATATGCAAGTTTTAACTTTAAAATGCAAAATATAGGGGGAAAAAATCATAATTTATTTCAGTTTTATATTACTCTTCCGAAAATGCCCTGTCTGCAAGCCCCATAACAAGCATCACAATTAATTATTTTTGTATACTCGTACAATAATTCATTTGTAATATATCCTACGATTCACCATTTTCTCTTGAGTCGCATTTCTTTCTTGGACTGCACTCACACAAGGTAAAAAATTTATTTTCTAATACATATTAAACATTTAATGCTTCAATTTGATGACTTTGAACAACAATATGAAAGCTAACTTGTAATTGAAATCTGCACGTTCATCAAAGCACATTTCGTTTCACAAATTATGATGATAATTCTTGTTGGATGATAATCTTTAACATGTTTTAAAATGTTCTACAATTTGCACACTTAAATAGCATAAATTCAAAACTAAGATTAAGTTTACTAGATTATGACCATTTAAAAGCAATCATCTTTAAGTCATATCATAGTTTATCAATGATTGCAGAACAACTTTTGGAAATAGTTACCAATGTGCATATTTTATTTGTTCTTTTTCATACTTAAAAAATGTACAAATTGATAACAAGAACAAGCCTGATAACCATGATAACTGTAACATCAATCTCCCAACTTATTCGCTAAAGAGCTTGATCAGTGTACAATCAATTTTTTTAAGTGAGGCATGCTACTCACTGATAAGTTGATGTTACAGGGATTTCAACAACCTCATTTAATTGGCATTTTTTTTAAATCCCATATTAGTTATAATGAATATGATAGCCAAAAATTAACCTATCAAGTGGATCATATTCTGGCTTTCTTGTTTCATACCATTTGTTAGGCCTTTGTTTTTACACTGAATTTGATCATGAAAAGTCCACCAAATCAATACTGTAGATCACTAAATTTTTCTTATTTTCCAGAGTCATTGAATACAAAATTTTATTCTGGTTATTGCTCTATATAATCTTAAGGAATACTATTATGCACTTGTAAAAAGTGATTTACAGTACATAGGCCTACGGCTTGTGTGAAAAGTCAACAGGGGATGCTCACTCCTCCTAGGCACCTGATCCCACCTCTGAAATTTCCAGGGGTCCATGTTTTATATGCTATCTTTGCAGCCTAAGTGTAATTTACTCTCACCTGCACACAGGTGCACTTTCTGTGATTGGTAATTTTGATAGATTTTTACTTTTTGAGGGGTGACATGTTATTAGATGTCAACAATATCAAGAATTTTATGATTTGATACATAATATATTCTGGGCTTGAAAATATTTTATCATACATGAACCAGGGTATTTACATTTGCCAGTGTTTCATCAGTACATATGGACATGTAATAAGCATGGTACTGAAATTGAGAGATGGATATATGTTTTGTTTACATTAACTACAAATGCATAAATAATCGATAATACTCTCATACATTTAAGATGTGTTAAATTTTACTTGCTCAGTGAAATCTTCAAGTACTATGAAAGTATAAAGTGATACATTTTGTCGGCAATATATCATTTATTATTAAAAAATATATAAAAAACAGCTAGGATATCTAAATGCAATGAAATATTCAGGGAAAAAAATCTGTTATTTTGTCGGATCTCAGCAGCCATTGGTAATGCGTCAGTGCCTGCAGTGAGCTCCCTGAGCTTTATATAGACATGAAGATGTGTATTGCTGCTGTGCGTACACCCACATACAAACTATATACTCTTCTCCATAGTTCTCTAAGAGAGGCAAAGATTGCTTTAACACACCTAGAAAATCTTCTCAAAACGCATTGAAGATCTCCTTCAAATTGGAAATATGAATGGAAAAAAATGCTTATTGTAGAAGATGTTACAGTACAGTAAAGTATTCTTACAACAAACACTGTTTACTAGTGAATTCATATTTACAGAAATTATGTAGTTTTAAACATGATATATACATTTGCAAATTTTTCATTTTATTACATTAATTGACTAAATTGAGCATGAGGCATCTATTATATATTATATAAATACAGATTCATAGAATGATGACTTATTTAATTAATTTAAGTCATAAACGGTCAATGCAATTTCATGTTGATGTCATAAATAGGTGACGTAAAGGGGGTTATGGATTTGATTACGTGACTAACCTGTTAATTAAGATACAATCCGTCATGTTTGTAAATGATACCTTAATTATTTCTTTAACCAAAACAAGTTGTGTTTATTGACTCAAAATTACTTGTTCTTGGCACTTTGCTTTAAAGCAAGTTTCATCCTAACATGTTGTTTGAATTATTATTGATTTTCACTGTGACAGTGAAATTTGAGATAATTGACATATGCAAAAAATTATGTTGTCAGAAGTTCAGAAGCAGAAGGTAATCTTTGATATACAATAATGATATACATAGTAGCTGATGTAATGAAGATGCCATTGCCCAAGCATATAGCTTTCTTTTTAAATTAGACAAAAGTTTTAGAATTATAATACATTTTGAATTGAAAGAATGGATTCCAAATTTTTGCATTGATCAATATGATCGATTGTGTATGATGGTGTACATTGCATTAAAGGTTTTCTTGGAAAAGAACTAATTTTCAGCCCAGCTGAACAGAAAAGTTCAATGCACTTTTCATTTAATGGCACTGGTTGTCAGTGTTTTCTCTTGGATCAGCAAATTCTGGAGATACAAAACAGAACACATACAGTACAACCATTGAAGAAAAAGGGGGATAGGATGGGGAGAGGGGACTTTTAATAGATATTTAACATAATTCTTCTAGTACACTATAAACAAAGTCATATATTGCGAAAGTTTAGTGTAAACCTTATTTATTTAAGAGAGACGTAATGCATGGTTGACAAAGTAAAAAATCAACATTTTTAATCATTAAATGGGTTTTTGAAACATATTACTCTTACACCTAAAGCATCACTGAATGTGATAATCAGTTAAATTGAATGAAAATTGTCTAAGCTGAAGATTGACAACAACAGAATTTTTCATCAGTATTAAAATGCAGTTATTTTACATAGTGTTTGATCAAACAAGAAAGTTCAACCTGTTCCTTAATTTTTTCCCATTTTGCATATTAATTAATAAACTGTTTTAACATGATTTATTTCTCCCCCTCCATCATTTTATTTTTGAATGTCGTTTTTTTTCTTACGTTTATTTGTTTTTGCATGATTTGCTGTGCATGATTGAACGCAGGCTACAGTTGACCAGCGAAGAAGACTTTCACCTACAGGAACGTCTAGAACGACGCAGAAAAGAACGGGAAGAAAGGTTGAAGCTCATGTACGTGCATCTTGCTGCATAAAGTCGGACGTTTATAACCATGTTCCACCATTATCACCTGCTCTTCATCTAGTGTAGTAATCATAGCTCATTACAATAATCGCCTAATTATTACAGGAATGTGCACTTCATGTAGGTCTTTTACTAGCCAGCTTTTTTAAATAGCTCTAATCATTTTTTCTTTTTAAATTGGAAAAGACATTTCATTTTTTGATAGTAAATTAATTTTTCTATAGTAAATTAAAATCCTTAGTTTAATTTTGAAAGGTGAAGATGTTTTAAAGGGAATAGGAAATGTTCAAGTCTGCTGAGGTTTTAGATAAACTTAACAGTAAATTCTAGATAAGCTGTAACACTACCCTATGAAACTTTTGAGGTATATTGATAGAAATTTAAAAATAAGGCCATAATAAATAAATTGCTAGATTCTCATCCAAATTTTTTAAAAAATCGGGGCGGGCGGCTTTTATTTTGTATTTTTTATTTTTTCAATTTTGCAGATTTTTTATTGACCTAGTCAATCGGTGTAATTTTATCTACAATACCAGAATAAAGTCATAGTAAAGGTTCCATTATCTCTTACTTCACATCATCACCAATCTTTTTTATTTAAAATATATCGTGTATTACAGCAATTACCATCTTTTCAGCTGTCAAAATCATGTTGACATTCACGGGATTTAAAACGAAAGTAGAATGATAGATGAATACCGATCCCGATCAGAATTAAGACAAAGAAAAACAGAAATAAAAAAAATCGAGGCGGGGGTTTAAAATCGGGGCGGGCGGGGACTCTAGGAATCTAGGAATATTTTTATTATGGCCTAACTTCTTTTTTTTCTATTTTGAGACTTTGCAGACAATTCAAAGTGAAAGGATAGAGAATTTTTTTTTCTTGAGTTTTCAAAACACTCAGATTCAAAAATTTGCTTGCTATATACAATTCTAATCCAGTAGATATTAAAATTTTACTATCTGTGGCATAAGTCACATTGCATAGAACCCAACATATTGCACAGTGGGCAGCCAGCTTATAACCACATGTGTGTACTTTCTGCAGAAATGGCAGATGATGCTATTTTATGTAATCCCCACATGGTCTATATTACACTGTCATTATCAGTCTATCACAATTATTGCACATTATCTGATATAGGTGCTGCAAAGATAACTATAGCAATAGCATATGCCATAATTTTTGGATGTAATCTTATTATACAGTATTATGTATGTGCTTGAAGAAACATTTGTTGAGGTTGAATTTATTTTTGTAATTTTTCAGTCCAAATTTGGGGTATTTTTGAATTTTTTTTTTTCAATTTATTGTGTAAAAATTTGGGCACATCTAAAAAAGATAGGAAACAGTACTTCCAAAGTTTTCAAATGTTTAATTGTAAAAATTTTTTTAAAAATCTGAAGTAGCGTGCAATGTTTCTGCTAGTAAATTTTTGCAAGCTGGCTTTTGAAGGTCAAGGTCAAGGAGATTTTTCCCTTAAAACGTTTGATGTTAACTCATCATAAAAACATATCATCATAATGAAATTTTCCCTGATTTAAACACGCAAAATTCTGGTTTATCTGTGGAGAGAATTTGGTATTTGAGGTTAATGTCTGTTTTTTCGAGCTGTTTTTCCTCACAAACAAGTGCAGAGTCATCAGATTGCAGGAACACTTACAAGTGTACAACACTACATTTGGAGAATCACTTTTCGGGAAGGCAATATGTTGGACGTATTCCAAGAAGTTGCACGCCGTGATTTATCTAACAGGCTGGCAAGAATCAGTCAGAAAAACGTAGCTCCGAGCTTTCTAGCCATACCGCTATATACCCTAAACAATGATCGTATGATTAGATGTATCTATTAAAAGACAGAAAAGATTAGCTAACATAGATCACATTTTTTCCTGTGAAATCAAGAGATAAATTAACACAAGAAAAAAGGAAACTTTTTTTTTTAAAAGATAGTTTATTTACTTAAAAGAAAATATTGACTCTTTGTTAAAGATTTGTTTCTGATAAGGTGGCACCATAAGAAAGTATTTTAAAAACATTTTTGACCTCTTTAGATAACACTGCAGCCAGTATGATGTAAAGATGGGGATATATTCATAAGATAAATATCTCTTTCATCTTTTTCACATATTTTTTCGCAAATAGAGGATTAAACATTACTTTGCATGCAAATTTACTATGTATTCAAAGGGCAATCACTCTGCATTAGATATGTATCATTATTAAAACATCACGTTTGAAGCCACAGTTAAAGAATGTTATCTTTAACAGATCATATCAACATTTCCTTTAGAATTCCAAGGTAGATCACAATATCATATCATATATGTTAATTTTAGCAAGATTTCATTTTCATCTGAGAGCATGATTTTGAACTTTTCAGAACAATAATTTCTTTCAGTCACTTCAACCTATAAATCCATGTTTTCTGTAAGATAATTTTATCTTAAAGTCATAATTATTGGCATGATATCCTTCAGATTCTTAATTGAATGATGTCACATAAATTAGTACCATAAATTATAGAAACAATTAAGTTTGAAGTCTAAATGCTGCTTCAACTTTTCTATCTGTAAACAATTAGGTCATGCCAACTAAAAAGCTTTATATATCTGTAAAAAAAAAAAAATTAAACTTCAAAATTAAAAATTTATTCTCATTAATATTGGTTTGGTTAATTGATATTTTTCTTTTATTAAATTCACTAAAACAGCTTTTTAGTTGGTTGGCACTTTATGATGATGTCATCAAAATCACATGACATCATAGCTTTCTTAAATTGCCTGTTGCCAACATGTTTTATGAAATTGACAATAGTTACAGTTTTTCTCTGACCTTTTTCCCTAGCATCCAAGTTTTTGGAATGTGTGTGTGTGAATTTTTCATCCATTCTTTTTCTTCCTGCACTAACACAGAGCTGCCGGGGTAAATGCAATTAACGGGGAGGATGAGCTCGAACGTCGACGCAGGGAGAGGCGAGAAATGAGGCTCAGGCAAGATGAGTTAGCCACCTTGTAATGTGGCACTATACTGTGTATTATCATAGCCACCTTGTAATGTGGCTATATTTGTGGCTCATTATGTGTATTTTGAATACCAGAATTTTTACAAGTTTTATCTCTTGCAAAAAAAAGGAAGAAAACATACACAAAAGTTTAAAAATGGTTAAATAAGAAGCATTTTGTAACAAATGAAAAAGTTATGAATGATACCTTCACAAAAGATAAAATCTGCAATATTGACCCAAATATCTATTTTTAGCTGAAGCATTTAAATTGTCAAAATGTTGTCAAATATATCATGATAAGTGACATATAACAGTACATAAAATTTGAAATAACATTCACTTTAGTATAACAAAAGCAGTAGAATGTATAGAAGAAATTTTGATGTTGAAATTGATTAACAAATCGACCGTTACTTGACAGTTAAAATTAAAGTATTCAAAATTGAATGAATTTATTGGTTCGTATATATATGTAAGATACATGGTACATTTAATCTTTTATATAGCCAATGAAATGGAGCCTAAACATTTAAATTAAATTGAAAAAAGGGAATATTTTGCACTTTAAGAGACATTCACAAGATCTGACTGTTATACTTCTGCTTGAGACGACCCAAGTCTAGAGTATTTCAAAGTTCATTAATTCTTTGTTTCAAAACCTGTGTGCAGAAGAAGGTATTGTTTTCAGAGACATTTAAGCTTGGAATATAATACTTAAATGATTGAATGCAAAAGGCATGAAAAATATTTCTAGGTGACATGTGCTTAACCATATGGACTAAAAATTGACAAATAATGATATTTTAAGGTATTTCTTCCCACTATTTCAAACTGATTTTATGGATTTACAAAACAAAGTGAGAATTTTAAACAAATGATTGAAGAAAGGAAATGTTTGGATTTTATATAGATATGCATTAATAATCTTAGCGATTTTCAAACGTTTTTTGGTTTTGATTTGTAGGTCCTCGGAGACCACAGAGGAAACCACCACCAGTCGCCGCAGTCGCCGCCGAGGTACAGAGGACGAAACTGATGCCACTGAGGTAAGGAGGTTAAAGTTGAAGTCTTGTTTTTTTGTTTTTTTAATTGAACTTTTCTGGCTCTTTTGATAGGAGATAGGCAAATTAGATTTTGCATTTCTAATAAAGTAGTCTAGAAATTACCAATCTAATTCAGGTCTAAGTATTCTTTGATAATTATGAATAGGTAAGAGGGTATGGGGCGGTTGGGGGTGTGGAAAGGAATTGATCTACCAAATCTATTTAAAAGGGTTGAGAAAGAGTAAGGAATGCAGTGTAAAATTTAAGGACTCATGATAGATATAGACTTCTTTACTTTTAGACTGTAGATCCATTTAACATTTTCTTTAGGTAGTTAGATGTATAGATTAGGACTCTAGTCTACTTTAGATCATTCTGACTAGCAATCTGGGACATTTAGTTGTAAATCGTTTGATTGTTTGTGTTTGTTCATTTGTGTTTGACCACTCATTTGCATACAGGAATCATCATACACAAGCACGCGTTCACGTCGCCGACGCGGATATGACGAGGAGGTAAAACGGTGTTGTTTCCATGGAAATGTGCTCCAGAATCAAATCCATTACAATACGTAGAGCTAGCTGCACTAATTTCATCCTCATTCATTCTAACTTCGCACACACACACACACTGCCCAATCCCCAGTTACCAATGATGATAGAATGATCAATAGAAATCGTCCTAAACATTCATTTTCATGGATTTCCAAATCCCAAATTATTGTTAAAATGATGGGCTCCTCCTAATACAAATAAGATACTGAATCTCCTTGAGGTGAAAGGGTATTTGACAAAAGCACTGTCTTGTAAGATGCATGTTATATGTCCAGTAGAATTATAAGCACTCAAGCAGCATGTTTTAAAATGACCTTTAGCCATCCATTTCCTTCAAAAGAAGGACATACCAAACTCTTTACACTACACTCTTTGGCCCTTGGAGTAGACTTAGAATTTATTGAATCCATTGAAACTTTGTCCATATTCCAATACCTCTGGTGTTTCTATAAGAAAGTAATAATATTCCCAATGCTCCAATGAAGTCCAGTCATCACTGTTTGACCCATATGCACAACATTTGCCATACCTAATAATGGCATTGATTTAAGAAATTTTTGATCAATCAGAATTGTTAGTTCGCTTATGTAGAAAGTATTTATATGTCAATATTGTGAAATAGATATTGTCAGTAGTATTTAGTCTTTAAGAATTGTTGCTTGCAAGTATATTTATAAAGAAAATTATTTCTGTACATTTAGTATTATTAAATGCACGTTCATACCTGAAAATGAGGTACATGGGAAATATATGAGATATGATCTATAATTTTTTTTAAAAATACTTATTTCATTGTTCATTTCTTCCATTATAATAAGATTGTTGATACATTTATATCTTCCACCAGCTCTCATGCATATTTCATTTTTCCATAAAGCCATCAGTACACATCTTGATCTTCAGTTTTGACTTTGATTGACCTTGACATTTTGATAGGTCGTAACCTAAATAAATACTAATTTCAATCTGTCAACATTTAGGACACCCCAGCAGCTCCCGAAGAACCACAAGTAGACCCAGAGGAGGAAGCTCGCAAGCGTCGAGCAGCACAAGCCGAGCAGGACAGGCTCGAGGAAGAGGAGCGAGCTCGCAAAGAGGAGGAGGCAGAAGAACGGGCGAGACAGGAGGAGATCAGGAGACAACAGGAGGAAGAGAGAAGGAGACAGGACGAGGAAAGAAGAAGGCAAGAGGAGGCAGAACGTGCTAAGAGGGTAGGTCAAAGGTTAACTTCTGGGTCAGTCAGGAGAGAAGGTAGTATGTCAAAAAGGTAGAAAGCGTTGAATACAAATCATGGTCATTCAACAAACACTTATGAGGATAGAGAACATTAAAGTAAGTGAAATGCTTGAGTGTTTAAAAGTAGTGAAAAAAAATTGTAAATGTATTACTGAAGTTTTTATTTTGAAAAAATATTGTGTGACTGTTTGCTTTGATTTCATACCCAAGATTTTATTTAATGTGTCCCCAAAAATAACAACATATGCTTGTTACATAACAGCATGACGTTTGTTTCTGCATGTCTTTTTCTGCATGGTTTACACAGGAAGAAATTGACAATATCCTGGAAAGACAGAGAAAAGAACGAGAAGAGCAGGAATTGAAAATTAACGAGAGGATACGCAACTTACAAAGTGCAAAAGACACAGTGAATGAGGACTTGTTTATTGATGAGGATAGTTGGAATAATCATTCAAACAGAGGCAATAATTTGTTAGAAATGGATAGGAGGAAATCAGAGAGCAACAAAACCAGTCAGTTAAAGACGTTCTTTGAGGACAGGATGGAGGAGCAAAAATCAAATGGACTTCATGTTGAGGTCCTGAGGAAAGACGGATCTAACAGAAGACATCATGTAAGCTAAATGACCTTTACCTTCTTGTTTTGGCATTTGGTTTTCAAAGAAATTGGATAATGAATACAGAATATTTTAATAGCTCCTGAATCTCATTTTTCAGCCAGGCAACCTTAGTTTGGATGAGTCAAGTCAGTCACATGTCCAAGAAAGATTGAACAAATTTCAATCTTCTCTGCAAAATTCACCAAAGGTTAGGAAATACATGTAATGAATTGTGAAATATTTAAAGAACTATGTTTTTATATGAAAAAAAAACTTGTTTATTTAGATTATATTGTTAAAAATCTGCTTCTTTTTAACAGGATTCAGCCAAAGACGTACATTTATATCATGCCAAAGTGTTCTCCCCTGGAACAGATAGACTCAAAGATATCCAAAAGCGGGTATGGAAAGCAATATTCAACTTTTTTGATCAGTTTTCTGTAAAAAAATAATAATATAATTTTAAGCTTTTTATGAAAGAAAACATAAGTAAGAATTTCAAACATCTAAAACCCTAGATTTGATGAAACATGATTATGAGTAACTATATAAGGCATGTTGATATATTTTTTGTATTTTGTATTGCAATATATCACAATAGGGAAAGAAATTACATGGATATTGCAACTGCCTGATCGCGTTGTGTGTACACAGGTGGCAAGCTAGTTTTTTGTGGCACAACTTTAAGTGCAAGTGAAACTCATCTTGCCGCCATAACATTACAGTAAGTAACCTTCGAACCCGAACCGCTATTCACAAAAAAAACTGTGTATTTGATAAAAAAATTAAAGTTGCACACAAGTGATTGCAAGTGACATCTTAACATTACAGTAAGTCCCTAACTGTGTATTCAATAAAAAAATCAAAGTTGCACATAAGTGATTCAGAAATCTTTTTAACTATTTCTATATCTTTTTAGGAGAAAATGGATTCACCCCGATTCGGAAGTAAAAAAGTGTTGGACAGATGGCACCCTCCAGCAGATTCACAGAAATCTCCTTTAGCCACAAGTTTTAAAGCCACAAGCACATCAAATATGGACAATGGTGCCTCACGCAAATCAGGAACAGTAACTCTGTTGGCATCCAAATTTATAACTTCTAAGGAATCTTTAAATGATAATCATGTGACCACACCCACAGACCTTGAGCGCTCAGAGTCATTTAAAGATGTTTCCTCAATAAGACGACAATGGTCACAGGTAGATTCAGCAGGAAAACCCGAGCCAGGCTCCACCAGTTTAAGGAGGCAAAAATCAATGGGATCTAAAGTAACAGAAAGATGGCAGTTTGATAGACAAGGGTCTCTGCCATCTCCAAATGACAAAGAACAAGTGTCCCACACTACAATTCACAGAGAACCTCTCTCACCTTCCAGAACTAACCTTTTCTCAGCCTCATCTCAAGACAACCAGGTCATTTCTCCAGCTAGGTCAAGGCCAATTTCAACATCCTCTGTAGATAGTCAGAAAGTAGGTCAAAGATCACTTGGAAATATTTTAATGAAAGAAACCTAATGATTTGAAAGATTCAGAATTGTTCACTGATTTTTGAAACTGTTCCTATTTTCAGCTGGTCTCTTGCAATCAATGGTAAATTGCATGGAATATGTTGTTTTTATGTTGACTTGCTTGCATTTTACATTTGAATATAAACATTTTTCTTTTGTTGTGTTACTCACACCTTATTTTTTTATTGTTTAAAATTCTTTTTCATATGTGACAAAAGGCAAAGTAACTTGCATGAAAACAGGCTTATAATGGCATGTGCACATTCAAACTTTTAGGATGTTGTTGTTGTTGCTACACCAGTTACCATAACAACCAATGGTTGGCACCGTACAAATGGATCTCAAAAGGTAAGTCTTGCAATTGATGTCATAACAGTAGAAGGGACATTTCAAACTCAGGTAGGTATAAGTAAGAAGTATTGAACTTCTAGTTATGATTTCATTATATAACATTTTTTGATATATCACAAATATAATATTTTTTATTGTGTATCACGCCTGATACAGTTATGTTCCACCGGAAACAGTTATGTTGCCCTCCTGAACACAGTTATGTTCCCTCGCGTGCCATCATTCTGCATATTAAATACGTCGGGTTCGAAATTCACAGAGGCAGTTGCTAAGCACACGTAAACAGTTCCATGAAAATTAATAATTGGGCAAATTTTATATGGGGAAAATGGAGAAGAAGGTGCATTACAGTGCATCTCTTAACTCCATCTTGGGAAATTTTAAATGGGAAAAAATTAATCATAAGTCTTAAGGGGCAATAAAACCTGTATACAGTATTTAGGATTATTTTGGGTGACTAAAAAAACTTCATTGAAATAGTATACTTTTTTAAATTTTTTAATATCATTTATGAATCAGGAAGAAGAAGAGAGAATCGAGCGCGAGCGATTGGAACGTGAAGAGGCGGAGCGAGAAGAAGTACGTATCCAATCAAATCATCAGAAATTTCAAAAATTCATTCAGTTAATGTTAAGGATGCTGTATAGAAGGGGAAAAAATTTATTTGAAAATTGACTAAATCAGATAAAAAATTATAAAGTGGCAATGTGTATTTCTGTTTGCTAATAGTTTTTTGTAGATCAATGTGTAGCTTTGGTTTTTATATACTTTGCAATAATTCAAAGAAAAAAAGAGAGAGAAAAAATCTTTGAATACATTTTGTCATTGCATATATTTATTTACAAAAAAAAAAAAAAAAAAAAAAAAAAAAAAAAACAGAAATTGATCAGCAGAAGGCAAATATTTTTTAGTACATACAAACTACTTCTGATACAGTATACTGATATTGAAAACACACAGTTATGTCTGTATGAGCACTTTATTCAGGATAAAATATCAAGTTTTTAGCATCGTAGTAGAAACCCTCTCCTCTGCCTATAAGAATATAAACATGCGATTCATGCATGACACTTGTGTCAGTCATGTTTCCCTAATTTTTACTGTATAGACATTTGATATAATGTGTGTCCACATGTCATAAGATGAAACAGTGATGATTTCCTCCATCTGAAAATGAAAAATGAATTTGTTGTTTACTTAACAGAGTTAAGACAAATTCATGAAAAACATGTCAAGACTGAAATATGTTTGCAAGGAATTTAGTAGAAAATTAATTGATGATGATTTCTTAATTGCTCAGTTCTAATTAGAACAGATTTTTCACAGGGGAAAAAATGTAGAGATTTAATATTGTCATTTCACACAGAGAAATTAGTTGCATGGTAGAAAATCACCACTGTTAATTCTATGCATGATTAATTAAAAAAATTGAAAGCGTTAGACTCCTAGGATAGAGGGAATGCCATAGAAATAGACATTGCCACATGGTTCGCACATGGCGTATAGAGTCGTGAAGTGTTCCCATTCGTCCTGTGTCTCATGACTAATCTCACATTTCACATTTTTCGAAAGTAAATTTTTCCTTTTTTCCAAAAAAAAAAAAAAAGAAATAAAAAGAAACTCCTAATACAGCCAAATTTCAGATAGACTTTCCCTCTGTATTCATATACATATATAAACAATTGAAATAACTGTCTTGTAGAAGTGTATATTATCGTCAAATATTATACTATCCAGTAAAATTGCACTTCTAATAGTAAAAGCACAGCATAAACAGAGGTGCTGGCCTTCATTTGAAAAAAAATGGGAATAGGGAGAAGGCTGATCATGTGATATGTCACATGACAAGGAAAATGGTGGAGTGTTTTAGGGCAGAGTGAATTGGACAGGCGTTATTTCCATTTCGTAGGCAGCAAGAAGGATGGAAGAAGAACAAAAGAAGAGATCTCGCAAGAGGAAAGGGTTGGGAGGCCTAGACAAAGAAAAGAAGAATAAACTCAAAGTAGGTCATATCCACTCAGAATGTAGGTCATATCCATGCACTTCAAGACCAAAAATCAGTCATTTCTCAAATATTCTGCAGTTTTTTTGCACAGTGCATTATATATGTAAAAATATTTCTTGCTCAGAAATTTAAAATGTTATAATGATATGTATTTTTGATAAGAAACACGTTCAATCCTTATCCCCTTCTTTGAAAACTACTAAATTGAAAAATTCATCCATAAATCAAAAACAGTTCATATACCATCAACCTCATTAATATTGCCTGCAACTCTCTCTTCTGTCTTGCATGCTCTTGTTATAGAAGCTTAAGTGTACATTAACTTTAATAACAGTTTTTGCATATGAAAATGACATGAATAAAAAATGGAATGAATCTTAGAATATTGTATGAAAAAGTAACGTGTCGGCTACAACCCCATGAAAATAAAATATCAAGCATTGCTCAGGAATGCCATACCCTTAAACCTTCAAAGGACCTCCTCAAAACAGCAAAGAAGGCCTGTGTTGGTTATAATAAGAACTGTCAATCCTCATCTTAATTCCTTTGATGAATGTGTCTTAACATGCTTAAGTAGATTTACAAAAATGTCTAATTTATCAACAGTAGCTGAATACATATAACTTTCTTTAGGTTTTTTGTAAATAATATTTGTAAATAATATTTTATTGTGTCATCCTTTTCTGTAATTTAAAGCAAATATATCTTATTGCTCAGGGCAGGGATGGGTTATGTTGATCTCTGTATTAAATAATTATTGTTGATTTAAAAAATGAATTTTTGTAAAATTTCAAGTTGTGTTTTTGTTGAAGTTGATAGAGAAGAAAACACTTTAAGAGGTAAAGATTATAGATAAATATGTGTCCACAATGAATAAGATTGGTGTTTAAAAAAAAAAATGATAAAATATTAGTTTCACGACAAAATGCCGCGAATTTAGAACTTTGAAAAATGTCGTTACGCGAAATCTCCCCCAAGAAAATTTTCAAAAGTTGGCATGTATGAAGCAATCAGAATTTTGTTCAGACATCCATGCTTGACCTGATGTCAAATTCATGAATAATATTTTGTAGCTTTTTTTTATAAAGCGGTGTTAAGGTATGCTTTCATTCAAGGTAAATTATAGTACCAAGGCCAATTAATTTAAATTAAGTTTTTCAAGTCACATGACCATTAATTAAGTTTAAAAATTCAAATAACACTTCATCTTCAGTCTTTACGAAAACTTTTCTGAGACACAAGCCAGTAGGCTAGTGGATTTGACATTATTACTAGCCCAAAGAAATTTTTAATAGCGTAGAAAGAAAAAAAAATGAAATTGCAGAATTTACTGTTGTATCACTCTATTCTATTTAAATTTCATACTGAATTCCTTTCCTTTTTAGCTCACCTGAGCCGAAGGCTCAAGTGAGCTTTTCTGATCAACATTTGTCCGTCGTCTGTCGTTGTCGTCGTCGTAGTTGTTGTTGTCGTTGTAAACTTTTCACATTTTCATCTTCTTCTCAAGAACCACTGGGCCAATTTCAAACAAACTTGCCACAAAGTATCCTTTGGTAAAGGGGATTTAAGTTTGTTCAAATGAAGGGCCATGCCCTTTACCAAGGGGAGATAATTATGAATTAGAGAAAAATTAGTGGCATTTTTTAAAAATCTTCTTCTCAAGAACCACTGGGCCAGGAAAGATGAAACTCATGTGGAATCATCCTCAAGTAGTGTTCAAATCATGACCCCCGGGGGTAGGGTGGGGCCAAAATGGCCGATCAAAGTTTCACATAGGAATATATAGGAAAAATCTTTAAAAATCTTTTTCTCAAGAACCACTGGGCCAGGAAAGATGAAACTCATGTGAAATCACCCTCAGGTAGTGTAGATTCTAGTTTGTTCAAATCATGACCCCCAGGGGTAGGGTTGGGCCAAAATGGCCGATCAAAGTTTCACATAGGAATATATAGGAAAAATCTTTAAAAATCTTTTCCTCAAGAACCATTGAGACAGGAAAGATGAAACTCATGTGAAATTATCCTCAGGTAGTGTAGATTCTAGTTTGTTCAAATCATGACCCCCGGGGTAGGATGGGGCCAAAATGGCCGATCAGAGTTTCACATAGGAATATATAGGAAAAATCTTTTAAAATCTTTTTCTCAAGAACCATTGAGACAGGAAAGATGAAACTCATGTGAAATTATCATCAGGTAGTGTAGATTCTAGTTTGTTCAAATCATGACCGCCAGGGGTAGGATGTGGCCAAAATGGCCGATCAAAAGATTACATAGGAATAAATAGGGAAACGTTTGAAAATCTTCTTTTCAAGTACTTCAAAGCCATGATTAGTAATATTTATATGGAATCATTCTCAGGTAATGTAGATTCTAGTTCATTCAAATCAGAATCCCATGGAGGGTTAAAATTCAAGCCTCCCCCCCCCCCCCAACCTCAGTAAACTTTTAGTTCTGATCTGATATGTATTTTTCTTAGCCGATGTGCTCAGGTGAGCGCTGTGGCCCCTGGGCCTCTTGTATTTCTTCTGATTAATTTTTTTGTTTTAATATGAGTTGATCGATCCCCTCGTTTTCTTGAATCATAAATAATTCAGTTTACAGAATTAAATTAATTTGAACGAACAATGAATATTTTTGTAGCTTTTTGACAATGTAGATGTATTTTACATGATCCCTTTTTCTGGTCATTAGACTTCTCATCCAAAGGAAATGATTTTTTTTTTCATAATAAATTTTCAGATACACTGTTAATATAAATTTTGATAACACTAATCATAACATCTAAGTTTTCAACTTTGTAAAAGAAACTGTTTAATTTAAAAACAAAATAATGCTTCAACTTTGAAAGAATTTCAACAGGCCATTGTAATTTAAAGGCACATTCTGAGTTTTAAATTTAAAAAATGTTGAGAGTTAGTGTCTAGAATTTCTGACAAGCATGACCATAAGCATGTTGTTGTTAGGACTTGCATGGCGAATCTGAGTCAGCTGATGATGAAGATGAAGGGAGCATGTCCAGCGATTCATCCTTTCAAAGCTCACATTTAAAATCTGGAGCATTGCACAGAGTTACCCCCCTCCCTTCTGATCTGGAAAGCATGAGTAAAGGTATTTTTGTTGATCTCTTTCAATTTTTGCCTTTGTAGAATTCTTATATTTCATATTTTTCAGGCTGCACTATGTTAGAAAAGAATGTATCACAGTTGTTTAGATAGTAATGTACACAGGATAATTTGAATTATAGTTTAACTGTTGTGAAGAATCCCAGAGTCTTTGCTTCAGATATGCACAACTTTAAGAGACAAAATAGTCATGGAATGTATTAAATGGAAGAAATGACACAACCACTTCTTGAAATGTATTTTGAATCAAAGATGTGTAAAGCTCTGAGCAAAACAGCATGTAAAGTCACTTTGCATGAAATTTATAGTCTACATCCAGTTAATAGTTCAAAGTCTCCTGCCTTAACTGGCATAAACATTTGTAGTCATAAGACTTTGTACAAGTGAATGGCATTTTTTGACTTGCAACTTTTTGGGGCCAATTGGCATGGGAATGGCATGAATTTGACATGAGGAAATATTTGGAAAACAGATTAAGAAACACTTACTGGAATTTGTTCAAAGGCTCTCATTATGGCCAAAGCAGCAGAGGATTTGAGAAACGAAGCTAAGGCTAAGGCAGAGGAGAAGGAGAGATACATCAATGAAAGAGTTCCACCCTGTGACACTGCAGGCAAAGACAAGGGTAGGCTTCACAGAAGCATGAAGCATTGCAGCCTCAAAGAAGCATGAAGTATTGCAGCTTCAAAAGGTCAAAAAGATCATGAAGCATTGCAGCATGAGTTGTGGACATTTGAATCCTGATATTTTGCATCTTACATTAGATTGGATTGGCATGGTGTCTATTGCATTTTTGCCAGATGTTTATTTCAGTGTTGAAGCATGATACAGACAGTAATTTACTTTACATGTATTCTGCAATGGACAAGTTTTTTCTCCATTTGAAGGCATGATTTTTTGAAGCATGATTTACCTGAAGTTTGGTACAGCAGGACAAAGCTGTTTAGATCACAACTATCAAATTTTTTGGAATGGACTTGTACAGTATGGAAGTAAAAAGCAACTGAAGTTTGAGATGCTATTCACATCAGTTTGTTTATGTTCATTGCCATTGGTTGTATTTTCATTTTCTGTTTTGGTGTTGTCTGTGGTTGATTTCCAACATACTGTATTTTGTTGGCATTTTTTAATTTGTTTTTATTTGCCTTGTATTTTTACTTTTAAGTAGATACAATGTCAATTTAGATTTTGAGAAAAACTTAAAACAATGGATGCTTGTCTTGAAATTTTCCCGAAATATATTAAAGCATATGCATGTTATATGAATGTCATTTTTATGAATGATATTTATACAAATGTTTCATTATATCTAGAAGACTCATAATGAGCAAAAAAAAATGTTGTGTTTAAAGATTTAATTAAGATGAATTTATGCCAAAATTGCTTGCTTTATGTCTTTTTTGTGAATAAAGCATTTTCTCCTACCTTTAACAGCTGCGCTGGCCAAACTGTGTAAGGATCTGCATACCTTAGTGGCCACTCTAGAAGAAGAACTGTATGACTGGAACATGAAAGTCAGAAAACAGGAAGCAGAAGTAAGTAGTCATGGTAACACACTTGTTACCATGGTGATGTGTAAACAGTATGGTCATTGCTATCACATATGTTTGTCCTTTTACAATGTATTCACATTTTTTTTTCTCTTATTCATAGATCAACTCTCTAACTCTTAAGGTCAACGATTCCAAAGGAAAATTGTAAGTAGATATGCAGTGGCAGACATGTACAAATCTATCCTCATATTCAAATGAGGATTTATTTCCATTGATAAAATACCAGTAATTTGTACAAATTAGATACAATGTACATTTACACTTGTAGATGATGGTTCATATGTACATTTATTTACTGAAATAATTTACTAACTGTTCACAATTTTGATTTTTCAGCATTAAACCAGTTCTTAGAAAAGTCAACAAAGAGAGCAAGTAAGCAAACTATTCTATTTCAAATTTTCCTTAGTTTGCAAAGTCTATTAGTTATTAATTCCTTGAGTATATATATTACATATTTGTTTTGTCTTGTAGATTTGATAAGCTTAAGAAAGATAAGTCAGATTTTCGTGGCAATTTGAAGTCAACAGGCCAGAGTAAATATGCATTAGATGAAGAAGGAGAAGAAAAGGTAAGGTTTTCATGTTCAGCTTCTGGTTTCAGTTTTTGCTTTTGTTTTAAAGTGTTATTAAAAAGGCTTTAAAGGGAGAGAAATAATGAAAGTTAATTTTAAAAAAGCTATCTTGGACCATTTCAAAAGCTATTTAATATACATGTAACAAAACAAAATCAACTGAAGTTTTTTTTTGTATTCTTGTCATCTTTGATGTTTCTTTCCACTCAAGTTTTTCTCCCTTTTCCTGGCTTTTCTCGCCATCAGAAAAAGTTTGGTCATGTTCTCATGTAATATTTCACTAAATATTTTCAAACAATATACGTTTCCTTGAACAGATATTTAAAAAATGGTATATTTCAAGTGAAATACATATGATTTCTAATTTCAAGCAAAAAAGAATGAGATGTTTCAAATTTTCAAAATTAGCATCATTCAGTACACTGATTGACATTAAGAAAATGTCAGTAAATGTGTGTACAAATTTTTCAAAATCAATTTTACTGATGTTTTCTATCGATTCTGATCATGACTAGAAGAGATGTAGGCTTAAGTCCAATTTAAATCAAGTAATGAAAGTAATAATTCAATCAAATTACAAAATCAAACAACTCTGTCATACATGTATAGACAAGTCTTTTATGTTTAGTACAGTTAAAAATTGTGTTTCAATCCATTAAATCCCTCCAATGTTGTTGTTGTAAATTATGATAACTAATAAAGATGCAGCTTCTCAAAAACAGTTTAAAAAATCAAAACCAAAGAAAGGTGATCTTTTCTGTATTAACCTCAAATATACTTATTGTTTTCAAGAACAAAGTAGCTTTTTGACCATTTTGAGCCAATTTTAGGATATCTTACACTAGGTTTTATAACTTCAGTCCCTTTATACCATAATGTGATTCCAAATTAAATACAAATCAGAAGTCAGATTCTTAATTAAAAATTTTCACATTTTTGTCTTCTGGATATGTTATCAATATACTATATCAATGGGATGTTTAGGGGGAACAAATTTAGCAGTTTGTTCATAAATTTATGTATATAAATATGTACTCAAACAGTGAGGGAGACACAAATTTAATAATTCTATAATGCTTTGTAAGGTAACTTTAATCATAAATGCAATGTAAATTGATTTGTCAACAGAATTTTAGTGACCTTCGAGTTCCTAAAAATGCCTATTTAATTATTTATAGTATTACAAACAAGAGGCTTAAAATTGATATGGCCATCACCAGACCTTGTCCTTTGTACTAACTTCCATGTTTTCATTGCATTTCTGTATGATTTGTTAAATTGTATTGTGACAGTTTATGTTTTTGGTCACATGTTTGGCAAACTACACTGGTGCCATCACTATAGATGGTTGACTGGGTAATGCTGAGTGAAAATACTTTCTTGTTTACATTGTTCTGGAATGCTGGCAAAACTTACTCTTTTCAGGCGGAATAAATTATCACCATGGTTTCTACGCTAGCTAAATATTGAGGTATGTTGTAGAGGAGTTATTCCCCCCTTCAAGGCAAAAAAATGGTCCTGGATCACTCTTTAGAAATTCATTCCTATATCCTAAATTCACCATGCCATAAACTCATTTTGCCAAGCTCACAGACCAAATAAATATAACAACTGCACTCCTTTGCCTATAATCTTGATAATTTTAATTTTTTTATATCTTGAAGTAGTTCTTATTTTAGCCTCATTCTTTCTCCATATAACAGTATCTTGAAGTAGAATTTTATCCAGATACTTTTATAGTTCTGCTTATTTTATTCCACTTTTAAGACTTAATGCATTTTACATGTTCTGTACTAGTTTGCATTTTACCAGACATCCTTCAAGCTGGGTAAAATTGCCATTATAGAAAATTTCATGAATGACTGTAAATTTTAAACTGTATATTTCATTCATCCTGTTTGCAATATTTTTAATTTGCATCTGCAACTAAAACTTCCTCTAATGAAGTGTTTACTTTTCCCACACAAGAATATAATTGATGGTAAGCTTTTAGGAATAAAGTAGTAAGATTAAGTCATGTTTTTCCCCTTGGACTTCAAAATATCCTGCTTGAATTGAAGTATGAATTAAACAAAAAAAAAAAAGGCTAATGAATAAATTTCATCAATTCAAACGGGTTATAAAAATTCTTTTTGTAATTCTAGTAAAGCATGGTACATAATGTGTTAATAAAAGGAGAACACCCCCCTGCTTTCAAAATGGAATTTATGAGTTATAATGAAATGAACTTGTACAAATTCATTTCATTATAACTCATAAATTATAATAATTTTCAAAAGCAAAATTTGACAGCAACCACATTTTGAAGGTATTTTAAAAGAATTTTTAAATTTTAAGAATTACTTCCCTTTAGCAGAGGGCTGTTCCTCCTTAAAGTGGAATCAGCAGACTTTTTTAATCAAATATAGTTTTAATATTTTTATTTTAAAAAAAAAAATTAGAATTTGAAGTACGGGTATTATGTTGTATTTATGTTGTTACTTGCATTGTTGTTGAAATGATGTGATGACCTTTCCATTTCAATAGTATATGTGATAAAGACTTAAGGTTCATTTATTGTCTTTCTTTCTTTTATACAGAAATAGACAAAGAAGAGCTGATTATAGCAATAATGAAGAATTTAGAAAGGAAACATCATTATTTGGCGATTATCCTGTAGTAACCCACGATTTCAACGTTCTCTTCCTGTGTGACTCCAATGTTCTTCGACCTACATTTGTTTTAATTATTTTGGACACATGCAGTATAAAAATGTTTCATATTTCGAACTCTTTTTAATTTTTCTGAAGCATTGTTTTGACTGGACTGTGGCTAATTTCTCATAGCAAGTGTAAATTTAGAATGTATAATGTAAACATGTTAGCTATCTCATACAAATGTATGGTAATATTAAATGATTACAATGTAATGTGGTTATGAATGTATGAAAGTTTTTTCTTATTACTGAAAGGGATAGTTTCACAAACATATTGTGAATTGCATATTCATTTTCGTAGTCAAAGGTGCTGTGTAATATGGAATTCTATTTTAAATTTTAGTTTTGTTTATTGAAACTTATTTATCCTGCCAAAAAATATTTTATTGCTGCATGCTTGTACATGTAAATCTTTGATTTTTCCAATAGACAACAAATTATATTGGAATATGAAATTTTTTAACATCAAAAATGTTAATAAAAGGTGGAAAGATATATTCTACCTTTGGTCTTTTTTAGGATTAATTGCCTACAGATGTTTTTTAACCACTAATTACTTTATAGAGCCTTTTAGATATATCTGTTTCATTTATTCTATTTATTGTGACAGTTGCTGTGTATATGTAAATATGTGTGACCTAGCTATAGACTCCTTGCTCAAGACTAGCAGCAAGGATTAATATAATACTGCAATTAATTAATGTTCAAATTATTTAATATAATATATATGTTTCATAGATAATATTCAAGATTTATCTATATAATGTTCCTAATTATAATGATTTTTAAAAAATATTGCTTCCAACATATTTAATTTTTGTCTTAGGCAAACAGTATACCCATTGAAAACTGCAAAATGCTTTGGCCAATTATGAAGAACCCAACCCTTTATTTATACACAGTTTTTGTCCATTGGGTGGAAACTTGTGTTTAACTTTGACCAGGATGAAATATGACATCCAATATGTAATTTGTTTTCTTTAGTGAAAAGAAGTTTCTGTAAGATCTAGATGGGATATTTTGTTCGAGCAATAAACTCATTCCTTGCCAAAAAGAACAGTTGTTTTGTTGTAATTATTCAGGCAAGGGCACTGTACAAATGGAAAAAATATAGAAATGATGCATTGTATGAGGTACATGAACATGTATAGTAAATTAGTAAGTCAGGAGGCATTTACACCTTTTCTATAGTTATGTACCTACTTATCTTCTCTAGAAGTGAGCAAGTTTTCCAAAATCTGAACACACAGCCAAATAAAGTAACCATATACACAAACTCCTTTAGTCCTCCACCAAAAACAGTGCTAGCATCTACATGTACTTATGTACATCCTGCACATGCAGTCTACACCTTTAATGGTTATCGCTGGATGGTACAAACTAGAAGTCGAATAAAAAACCTGGCACTAGCATCCCATAGAAAAGAGTCAATTACAAATCTGATAAAACTTCAATTATGACCTCATATGAGACGGTTGTCTTTGTGAGGGAGGGTACTACATCAGCAGTTGCCATCTACAAACAGAATGCAGCAAACAACTTTTGTAGCCAAAAAAGCAATATACTAGTATTACATGTATACAGAAATATTTGATATTTTAAGAAAAGTAAGGATACTGTGCAGAAGTCATATTTTGATTTATATATAAAGTCTTATTTGAGAAGCATGGATTCATGCATTATTAGCAGAGCTATTTTTGTATTCATGTGAAGCAGAATTTTTTAATGTAAAAACTTCTACATGGAGAGAAGTTTCTTGCTGTGGCTTGTACAGTTCAATATTTAGATAAATCCACGACATTTATCAATAAACAAATTTAGTTTCTATTCCTAAGGTGATTTGATATCCTATGAAATTGATATAAAATATACAACAGAGAGACTGACACACCTGTTTCATATTTGAATATTTTACTAAGGAAAAAAAAGGAGTTTGTAACCTAACCTCAAAATTTTGTATTATAAACATGATTTATACTTCAATTCTTCTAGTATCTTAAACCTCCCATATTTTTGAAGCAATATACCCTATAAACTGCATCTTTATGCAGTTTATGATTAAACTTCTAAAACAAAACGAGCTACTGGCAAAGAAGACGATGAAACAAGGGTATGAACAGCAAAAACAGAATAACGTAAAGTCGAATACTATCTGACGTTTCACATACTGTTAGTCTTTTACGTAGTCCGTGACAAAGAGCACACGACGGGTATGACTGGTGGACAGGAGATGCTTACTCCTCCATGGCACTTGATCCCACTATGAAGTTTTAGATGTTTTTGTTTGCCCTGCTTTGTTGTTGCAATGGACTTTTAAGCTTAAATATTCCATATCGTGTTTATTGTTTTCAATAATATATGGGAAGATGAAATAATGAATAAATACCTAGTACCTCCTTTCAAACGTCGGTCCTTCGTCATTTTATTAAATGGATTAAAACTGTATGGTTAGGTTGGATGAAAGCTTTATATCTTGTAAGATTGTAAGGTTTCATTTCCAGGGGAATTTCAGTAAGTTTGTTTGCATTCCTGTTATGGTGTACTGCCTGAAAAGATTTTATGGGTCACCAGTATCAATTTCTTGCCGAAAGATCGTTACAAGGCAAGAAAACAAGATGGCATGGGTTTGAGAATCTGAGAGTGGTTAGACACCCATGGAAACTATTAAGAGGGATATGGAGGAAAGGGATCGATCGAAGATTCCATCTTGTTGGCAGAAGGCTGGAGTGCTTTGTAACCAAGGAGGAGAACTCTGAGGGGATAAATCAGTTTTGGACAATCTAATTGCTAAATGTAGAAGGGAAAATCTTCTCAGTCCTGCTGAGAAGGATCACATCTTACATGTGCAAGAATCAGCATGTGGATACATCAGTACACAAAGGACGAGTACATGGATGTTTGAACATACTTGCATCATAACAAAACTATTGCATGAAGCAAATGTCAGAAAGAGAGATCTCACGGTGGTTAAGTTAGATTTAGCAAACGCATAAGGAACGATCCCACATACGCTCACAGTGGAGGTCCTTGGGCACTACCATATACCAGAACACTTTTGGATGATCATAAAAAGTTACTTCAGTGGGATACAGCTACGCTTCACAACAGCCAGCTATACAACATCTTGGCAGAAACTGCCGAAGGGTATTGTGGCAGGTTGTACCATCTCAGTGATCATGTTTGTAAAGGGCATGAGTATGATCATCAAAGCCGGAACGAGCAAAATCAGAGGTCCCAAGACATCAACATCTGGAATCTCCCTCTATTTGTAATGGGTTCATTGATGATCTTACAATAACAACAGATACCCACATCCAAGCAAGATGGATACTAAAGGCTCTAGGAGAAACAGCATCATGGCCAAAAATGACCTTTTATCCTAGGAAGTCAAGATCTTGATAATATAGAAAGGGAAAGTTAGACAAACGAAACACTTGGAGATAAGGCCAACATTCAAAAAGAGAACAAGTCTCGTGATCTTGTGTACATGCAGGTACCACTCATGTCCCTTTTGTTAATAACAGCTACATGTATTTATTTTATACGTGTATTTAACATTTATTTGCATAAACAAGCATGCAGAAAACATACATTCATAATGTACATATAGTTATAGTAGTTATATGTATTTCAATATTTGCATGAAAATTGTTTCAATATATGCTTTACATAACTATTATAAAATTCCATAGCTTTTAAAATCTTGATGAATATAAAAATGAAAATATAAATAGTAGTATATGAACCTTAAAATGATATTAATACCAATTATAAAAGTCATTTATAACCAAAAACAGTTTGCTCAGTAGGTGCAAAAGAATATATAGAGACATCGTTAAGATTATAGTTTGGCACAAAAAGGTCAATAAAATCGTCGCCATCGACGTCTGCGAAGGCGATCTGTCCCACAGTTCCGCTTCCGGCGTCATGGAATGTGTTTTTAGTATACGTCCAGTCCAGGGCATTGTTACTGTTGGGTTCTAGGAAATAAGCTCGTCCGTCATCGTCACCAGATACAAGAATCATTGGTCGTGAACTGTAAAGAAAAGTATGATCAATTTATTCTAAAATATCAAATAGTATTTTTGGCGTATATTGTCGTCCTGAAATATTTTCTTTAACTTTAAGGCCGGTTCAGTAACATTCCATGTTTGATTTTTCGTAATTTCAATGTCTATAGTAATAAGAAAAAGTGTACAATAATAGTGTCTTCCTGTAATATCGAAATAAGTTTTTTTTAATTATGAGACATTATGCTTCCCCGTTTACATAACTAATCATTTTGTAACAAACCTTTTGTCAGAAGCACGAGGTCGAATACAGAATGCTGATCCAGGAGCACCTTTTCCTTGGCCTTTTGTTCTTGGAACAAAATTTGTTGCTATCGTGTGTCTTGGGAAATTGTCCGTTCTAAACATTTTTTAAAAAAGTAAATAGAAGAAAGTGTCATATATTTAGTAAAATTTATATAAAATTAAAACTAATTCCTTTCAAATTGACTGCCTTCCACTGTAGTTAAGCTTACCGGAAGTCCTTTGGAGTTTCATAAACCAACACACTTCCATTCATTCCATTGGAAACCACGAGGAGGTCTTTACGGCCATCACCATTGAGGTCATTGACCTCGATGTCAAATAAGGCACCGGCTGCTGCGTCCACTGTTCTGGAATGAACCTAATAAAGAAATATATAAATAAAACTTTAACCTCAATTTTTGTATAATTTGTAATCCAAAATTGAGCAAAAAGTAACTTTTCTGGTTCACTCTTCACAAAGACTATAACTAAAAAAATATCTTTTTATCATTTTGCAACGCAGATTGCTCTACCCAAAGGCCAATCGCATCATCTCGGGTCTTTCCGTCAGAGGATTTTTCCGCTGGTCGGAAAGGCCCGAGAAGTTGAGATGCCCAAAGGCGGGATCTATACATATACGTTAACAGATAAGAGAGAGAGACAGAAACCTTTGACAAATCATTCCATCTATTCATACTGTCTGTTGTCCAATGAATGGTAAGTTTCTTTGCAAAGAACTCAGACGTAATAATGACGTCATATTCCCCATCTGTCGTATTCAGCTTTATATTTCGAAAGTAAACATCGGGTCCATGTGTGATTACATGCTGTCTCCATGGAGATGTGTACTGATGACTGTCGGGGTTTTCTAGCCAGAGTAGTTCTGTATCTTTTGATGCTACAGTAGAATTACTTTGCAATCTTTGAAACAAGATATATCAAAATTGTTCAAAGTGTTCCTTATTTAACCAAAACAAAATTACTTAATATTGGGTGTACTGTTGAGATTGCAGTTGTACCGGAAAAAACAAAACTCGGTAGATGTAAACGAATAAACATGAATCTTTATTCTAAGAGTGTAAATTTTATTATTATTGCAAAAAGTTCTAATCGCTTATGTAAATATTTATGGATTTAAACTTGTAATCATTTTAGTATAATTCGAAACGTACAGAAAATTGAGAAAACTGGCTCTCTGGCCCTACACGTGACAATGTCTAAATCGCCATCACCATCCATGTCCTTCCATAGCACGCGGTGGTAGAACCATTTTCCCTCCGTGTGGTCCGTCAATTTGTACGGTCCCTTGGGGGTAGATCCGGATATATCGACAATATATATGTGGCCGTCGTCCTTAAACGGGACTAGAAAACCGTCAGGAATGACCACCATACGCTTCCCAAAGACGCTTTCTAAAGTAATCAAATTAAAGAATTTATATAAACAAGAGGCCCATGGGCCTTACAGGTCACCTGAGTATCATGTAACAACTTTCCAGCGATTGTATTTGGTTCGTGTTTTAATCCAAAAGCCATCAAATTCACAAATTTTGAAGGAGGCACCATTGCTTATCAAACGGCAGATTTCACAGCATTAATTCATTTTTAGTCAAAGTACCCCCCTGGTACCCCTTACCCAGCGGCCCTGAAATTACCTATTTTGAAAGAGGCCCCTTTCTTCATTATAAGGCCAGCATTTTTTTTTTTTATGTTTAGGTTTAGTTATGAACATGAGAATAAAAAAGTCCCGAAGGAGAAGGAAATAAAAAAAAATTTTGAAATAAATCAATTATTAACTTTTATACATTCTTTTTTATGCTATTCTAATAGGCTCCTTACCACTGGACACATAATGCTTACAAATAGGAAAGTAGAACATTCAATTGCTTATTTCATCATCTGCCAGTTTGGGCAGTTATATAAATTTTGTGATGTTGGTCAAATATATTTTAAAAAATCAATTCTTTAAAAGTCTTTCAATATATCTTCATTTTTTAAATATTTGTTAGGTGAATGTGTAGACATTGTTCTAAAATTTACTTGATGCCTAAAATTATAATTCCTATCATAAAACAGACAGGGAGTATTGGGGAGTAGGGTGAACATTTTTTCAATTAAGTGTAAAATAATTTTTCTGGCTGATACAAATGATACTACATGCCTGTATACATTTGTATATTCTTGCCTTTTAATAGTTGATTTTTTTTTTCTCCAGGTTATTGTTTATTTCTTCCTCAAATGGACCTAACTTCTCTCATAGTTTTATTCATTACATCTGATGCATAAGCAACCCTTTTCTGAAGAATGATGCTTAGACTATTATAACAGAGACCTAAACAATGTCGCTGGCAATATGCAATAGCTACCACGGGCAGTTTAAAACCTGGGGGAGGAAAATAATTTACAGACAGATACTTTTGAAACGAATACATAATTATCTCACCAGCATGTCATTGTGCAACAAAGTCGTCAGCATTTTATTTGTCCTTTGAACGGGTGAAACGTTTTGAATGGCACTCGTATCGATGAATTTTACACTAAACCAAGCTATCTTCTCAGATCTAGCTTTATTTACCCGCCATTTCATCTTAAAACCGGAAGTGCGAGTTCGTAAATTTGAAATCTCGATCCCGACTCAAATTTGACATCGGAAAGAAAAAAATTGTTTTGTTTTTTCTGAAAATTCAAAACCTTTAGCGGAGGGTTTGTAAAACTGAAAATAAAATAAATCCTGGCCTTAAATATGTAATTAGATCATTAGTATATTAACCAGGAGCAAAGGATTATTAAGATGTTCAAAGAATTCATGCATTTCACTATATAATCAATAGAGCCCCGCCCTAAAACAAGAACCCCTGACCCTGGGGCCATAAAATTCACAATTTTGGTAGAAGCACTCTTGTTCATCATAACTATGTACTTAGTTAGTTTATTTAATACCCAAGAGCAGAGAAGAAGATTTTCAAAGAATTCATGTATTTTCACTATATAATCAATAGAGCCCCGCCCTAACACCAGAACCCCTGACCCTGGGGCCATAAAATTCACAATTTTGGTAGAGGCACTCTTGCTCATCATAACTATGTACTTAGTTGGTTTATTTAATACCCAGGAGTAGAGAAGAAGATTTTCAAAGAAATAATGCATTTTCACTACCTACTTATTTAGCCCCGCCCTAGCACTAGAACCCCTGCCCCCAGGGCCATGAATTTCACAATTTTGGTAGAGGACTCATTGCTGATTACAATCATGCAAACAGTTTGACTGCTTGATGTCCAGGAGTAAAGAAGAAGATTTTTAAAGATTGCATTAATTTTAGTGGTTTTGGCCCCACCCCTCAGGCCCCAGGGGGGCAGGGACCATGAAATTCACAATTTTTGTTCCCCTTCTCCCATAGATGCTTTATGCCAAATTTGGTTGAAATTGGTTCAGTGGTTGCAGAGAAGAAGCTGAAAATGTTCAAATGTTAACGCACGACGGACGACGCACGACGACGGACGAAAACAGATAGCAATAGGTCACCTGAGTTTACTCAGGTGACCTAAAAATGGAATAGTTGCATGCATAGTGTAGACTTTTTGTATTACAAAAAATGCGTGATAATTAAACTTGAATACTCCTTTAACATTAATAATTTCTCTGAACAGTTGTTCATAAATAATTTAACTGTACTGAATCATTACATTTAACTTAGAGCATATGAAATTGCTTCTATATATCCTCATGATAAGTAATAAAAGTCCATATCTCGCGTTTTTCGTTTTCATCTAAAACAATAAAATTATTGTATCATGTTTCTGAAATCTTCCAGATGTAGCAACTTTTACTGCATTACAGTTATGAATGAATAATCTATTTTGCTAAGGAGTCTTAAAACAGTCAAACCTGGTACTCCGGCCACCTCATTGGGCCACGACATTCGATCGGCAAGAACTTCTTTCTGAACACTCCCGAGATTTTTGATCTGCTGTCCTATTCCACGGTAAAGACTGACGGTCCCTGAAACAAATGGGTTTCCAGAAAACGTTGACAGAAGCAAGTCATATTTTTCACTTGGAGATCGAGCATTTGGATTTTCGTATACATTAGCAAATGCCGCCGAATTTAGAGGAATTTTTCCAAGTTCGCGTACACCATCACAAGAGGACAGAAGAATCATAAACGCAACAATGGAATTCCAAGACATTTTCATCAAAACAAATGTCAAGTATATATACTGAATAAGAAAAAGCGTGTATCTTTCGATAGAGTGGTCAGTTCTGTTTAAAAGTTCGACCTTTCATACACATGGATAAATAAATAAAACCTGCGTTGGTTCCAACGTGAGAGTTTCACTTACTAGATAAGAAACGACCTTCATTGTGTAAGGCTAACTTGGTGCTTTAGATACACAACAACTCACGTGTTGAATGAGCTTTTTTTTTTTTTACACAGCTATTATAATTAATGAATCGGCATGAATTGATCCATTTAAGGTAGTACAAAACACTCATTTCTTAAAGAGTACTGGAGAAAAAAAAAGAATATTACTATATTGACAACAATGAATGATCCCTGTAGAAAAACATAAAGTTGTGGCATCTTTTCGTCATATTTTATGAAAAAAAAATCAGAGAATCCTATATATTGTTCACTTGGGAGCTTACATTTTAAAATGCGTTTACGTTATCTAAATGCCATAATCAAGCACATAACAGTCTGTTATTAAATTAATATAGCGTAACTTTTGTTCAACAAATAGTGGAGGACTGATATTTGGACACATATATGACGAGTTTCCATTCTTTATGTACTTTAAAGGTCTAGATCATATTAAGAGGTCAAACATTGTGACGTCATTTACTGAATCTTATAGGGTTATTTTGCCATTGATTTTTTTTAAACGCCAAAATATCTGAAACCACTGGTTCAATTTTCTTTATTTTTACACATTTTATTCTGGGACCCATTTAAATAATTCTGTGATTTTTTTTTTTTGAAATTGAATTATACATTTTCTCGTAAGACAACTTAAAATGTAGGATATTTACATGTAAAATTTCAATTCCGCCGATATGTAGTTATAGTTTCACGTAATATCTAACTAAGTCAATATAACTAACAGAGTTTAAGTAACAACAAGGTTATCTCTATAAAGAGTATTACACAAAATTGCAATAGATCAATTGATAATTTTCAAATAAGGCTTATACATGCATGTTATACTAAAGTCGAATTTCTGATTTCACAATCTTCTTACGGGGGTCAGATAGGCCATATATCAAACTGTTTGGGCAAAAATGCGCGGTTGAATATATTTCACATTACATATAAATAGAGATTTGTATCTTATCAGTTAAACTTTCAGAAAAATTGAATTTGAGGAAAAATTTGGCCTATCTATTGTGGTCTACCTTAATATTTATATCATAATCAAACTTTTAACATATACTTACAGAAATCGATTCAAAGAATATGTTAGAAAGGGGGTAGAGCTAAGAAAATTTGATGAACTGGATTTGAAAAATTTTAATTTATCTTTAACGAAAATTTCTTGGGAACCTAGAATTTGCATAACGGGCGAAACTCTACTCACTAGACAGTGATTCCTATATGGATAAATTTTATTTTGTAATATGGCGTCCTCATGCCGCTTATTGCTGGTACAGACAGTCACTACATGTAGGTGCGATGAAGATTTAAAAAAAAAACTGAGTATCATGTAACAACAATTGCATTGCTTCGTTTTTTAAACCAAAGGCCATGAAATTCACAATTCGAAAGAGGTGCCATTGCTTTAATATTGTAACTATACACTTCGCTTTATTACTTTGGTTACTTAATTAATACCCAGAGGTAGATCACATTAACAAAGAGAAAATGCGTTTTCAGTTTTATAATCAGTTGTGCACCCCATCCAACAGGAACCACTGACCTTGGGGGCACATATTTTAAAATTCTGGAAAGAGCTCGGTTCACTTTATGCTTAGAATGGCCCTGTTGATATACTAATTGATTGATTAACACTTGATATTCCATTTAAAGCATTAAAATAAAATAGAGACATGGTGCTTTCATTTCCTAATAATTTTTTTCTCCTAAAAGTCCAGGTCTTGGAGAACTGGCTACATGAAATTGCAATGATCTTGAATTTTTAGGTAGTACTTTCAGTGAAGAAAAATAATATGAGCGCACTCTCTGATCTAAAAAATAACACATGTCATTTAATCCTCAGAAACAGTTCTATCATTTACTAGTTGCAAATTTTAGATCAGAGGTTGTGCTCTATATCAAATATCGAAAGATAGCTTTAAAATTGGCCGTTTTTGTGGACTTCTTCGGAATATGAGGAAAATGACGCATTTCATGACGTCATAATGCTTTGACTAACCAGAAATTACGTCATTTCTTATAAATACGCAATCACCAAAGGTCTATGCGATATTCAATGCATTGCTAACTAAAACAAAGCAGTTTTAGGACCAAAAAAGGGAAAAGTGAACTTTGTTCTTCTATCATACATGTTATTTTCATCATAAATGGTTGGTAAATACCAAAAGAGCAGATTTCAAAACATTTATTTATTTTCAGACTACATAACCACTAATTTTAGTGGATTTAGCCCCACTGCGTAGGGGGGGGGGGGTCACGATTTTGTTCCCTTCACCCATAGATGCTTTATGCCAAAATTGGTTGAATGGTTGCAGAGAAGAAGCTGAAAATGTTCAAATGTTAACGCACGACGACAATTACTCAGGTGACCTAAAAAAGGGATTGAGGTATAATATAAAAAAGAAGTCCATGGGCCACTATGCTCACCTTCAATTCTGTGGCCCTGCTTTCTTCACTACCTTTTCATATTTGTTGAGATCATAGCCAATCCCTTGGGGTTAGGACTTGAATTAGATATGACTTTTATTAGAATATATACTACCTCAGGATGCTTCCACATAAGACGAAGGACGAACAAATTTTGATCAGAATAGACCACTTCAGCTGTAAGCTCGGGTGAACTAAAAGTTAAACATTGTATAGAACCATGGACCTTCAGAGATCCTAAATTTATTGACTTCAATGATCGACGCGTCTATTTTAGTAGTCTGGTTCTCTGTCCCTGGTATGCTTTATATACTTCCCGACATTAGGCAAGGATGAGGCAAGGGACCAGGCTACAATACAAGCAACTCCAATACAAGTGTAGTATCGTTCAACCACATACTCGCGTGCTTCCGTAATTCTTACGCGCAGTCGTCAATTTACGGGGACAACCGAGTGTCTGGTTGGACGAGAGCAATATTTCCATGAAAAAGACCTCTCACCAATTGTCATTAAGGAGGCTGGGGTGTGGCAGCCATTTTCAGACTATTTTTATCTCCTTTAAAAGGAGAGCTCCATATGAAGATATAGAAAATGCTCAAATTTTAAAATTAAAATGTATGAATTTTTTCTTTGTGAAATGAAAGTAGACAGCTTAAATTACCGTATTTATAAAAATAAGTTAAATCTGGTGGTTAATTTGTGATTAATTTGTTGACCCTCCAGCCTCCTTAATTACTCATTCATGATCTGAATATCACTTGTTATGCAGATTAGAATATATATGATAGTTTTGAATTGTATATTGGTTTACTGCATATTAATAGGAACTTTGTGTGGGTAGAAACAAACACAACCAAGTTTTACAGAGGATCCAAAGAGCATAATTGGCACTTACTTCGAACTCCGTTCCCCATCTCCTCGGCTTTGATGCGATAAATTGAGAAGATGCACTTCCGATACTGCTATTCTATTTTTTTGGTCCTATCCTGCTATTTTGATTCTTGACGGAACATAAAAAAATTTAAAAAAAAAGTCCAGAGGATTTGATACATCATGCCTAAACATCGGCCGCTAGTCACAGTCAATCCAATGGTTGTGGTTATCGCGACGGGCTATAAAATGTCAGTAGTTGGATCATTTCTTTGCTGATGGAAAGAGCAATGATGCGGCGATCATGAGAACTATCGTGTTAGAAACCAACGCTGATGACATCTATGCTTGGTTGAAGGAAGGTGATATATGAATTCTCGACGGTGGGGTCAAGAGACAAAGGGTGACGTTACATATATAAATAGACGCGTGTGTGTCGGTTAGAGCATCCTCTGTAGAATCGCAAAGCATGGATGCTTCTACGTCGCGGGTTCGAATACCACCGTAGGACGTGGATATTGGTCCTTCGATTGAGACCATATAATCTGAGGTCTCTGGAAACTTTTTCATATGGAAACGCCACCACTTGCCGGAAAAGAGCTGCAAATTTTGTCCTATACTCGACACGCACGGCCATCGAGCAGGGAGTGATCTTTATTGTGCCAGCACTTACGGCGACAAGGGACCTCGGTTTATACGTTCTCATCCGAAGGACCGGTCTCCACGTCCCACGGTGGGACGAACCCCTTCCTCTGGAGTAGACACTCTTCCCACTGCGCCACGCGGGCGACGATCCATCTTTGAAGAAGTTTGTAGAGACTCATTTATAAAAAATGGAATTTGCTCTGAAAAAATTTGCAGTTGAAACAACTTGCCAGAAATTGATTTTCATCGACAAACCAGGGTCTGTAAAGAGAAGAGAGGAAGAGGGCATCGTTATGAGGATAGATTATGAAGACTGTTACCCTTTAGAAGATGTTTATTATGGAAAAAGGGACTTAAAGGGTACACCAACAGCGTGGCGCATTGGTTAGAGCGTCGGCTCCAGAGTCGTGAAGTAAAGAGATGATCCTTAATGATGAGACCGTATAAATCGAGGTCCAATGTCGCAGTAGGTGCTGGCACGAAAAAGATTCCTCACTGCTCAATGACATTTAGTGCCGAGAATTGATAAAAATTTGTGGCTCTCCGGCAAGTTAGTGGTGGCGTCTCCATATGAGTGAAAAATTCTCGAGAGGGGCGTTAAACAACATGCAATCAATCAGTCTATCTACACCACCCTATTGATTATGATGAATCTCAATGCAATACTATGATCTATATAACCTCAATGTAACGAGTCTTTTTCCATTATGATACTCAGAATGATTAGATCCTGATTCAATATTGGGTAAATCCATTCAACGAAAGACACTAACATTGAAGCCATATAAATAAGAAAAAAATTCAAGAGAGATTTCGATATGATATCCCACAGTCAAGAGAGATTAAAAAGGAAAATCCAACTATATGCTATTAATAGGGGGACAAGATACATCAGGAAATCATCAAGCTCAGATTTTAATTATTTAATAATTTGATAATTGATCTTGTTTTTAAAATACCTACGCCACTCAAACATCTAATATCGATTTCTAGGAACATCACGAAATCAGCAAAAGTGGTGCATGGCTAAGTTAACCAATTCAAGCTCTGGATTCAACTAAAATAATTTAGGATCTTGCACCTTAATCTTTTAAATTTTTTCAATCAAATTAAGATGGATTGTATAGTTTTAAAAATATCTCTTACACTGGAAGAGAACACAACTTACAATATTGGAGATAATTTTAGAAACAGATTTTTAGCCAAACAAATTCAAGATCTATAACATACTATTCTATGGTTGAGTCTCACTTTCCACTCGGCGAGCAGAGTTTTGAAGCTGATTACGGAGATAGAAGAAAATAAAGACAAGCATGTCAGATATGGTTGTGTAGATAAATTATCGTAGAAGACACAGGTATAAACAGCTTACCCGCGTGCATTTCCTCTGAAAGTGTAAATGAGCGCGATTCTAAGGGAGGGGGTACTCGGTGTAAATTGGAGTTAGATACATTGTGTAATTATTATACTATGGGTCAAAATTTATTACAGAGACAAGTGCATGTGCTCAGGGTGTATGGAATATAACCTGGGGTAAATCCCCGTACACCCTTGATTGAACCTGGATAACTAATAAACTGCCTGGGTCAATAAAATTCTTGTTCTGATGGACCTCATGGCAACATTGTAATAGATTGTTCTCTTAACTAAAGTTAAGTTAGATAATGAATGGTCCTTAAATGGTACCCCATGTCTGTCTTTGCCTGCATGCGGAGTGACAGCCAGAAATGGAACAAAAGGGGATAAGGTTGGAAGATTTGTATTTCGTCTCTCAGTGTCTAGTTGTGCAATAACGACGTAGGGTCTTCGATAATGTCTATGAAAGCTTTACATAAGCATGCAATAAAAAAAACTAATAAATTTTTTCTGAAGAAAAAATATCCCTCCAAAAGCAAGTTGTTCTAAAAATTAATCTAACTTTAAATTAATCTCTATCAGCATCTCTAGCACATCCAAAACAGGCCCTGAAGCAGGATACCAGGCTTCAGTGTTACGCTTCGGCTGAAATGGTATTTATAAACAAAAATACAATAAAGCTTATATTATTAATTAATTCATTAATTTTGTCTGTCTTTTGCCTGCATGTAGAGTGGTAGTCAGAAATGGAACAAAAGAGGGTAGGGTGGGAAGATTTGTGTTTCGTCTCTCAGTGTCTAGTTGTGCAATAACGACTTTGGGTCTTAGATATTGTCTATGAAAGCTTTACATAAGCATGCAATAAAAAAATACTAAAACGTTTTGAAGAAAAATATCCCTCCAAAACCAAGTTGTTCTTCTAAAAATTACTGTTACTTTAAATTAATCTCTAGCACATCCAAAACAGGCACGGAAGGAGGATACCAGGCATCTAATGATGTTACGCTGCAGCTGAAATGGGATTAAAAAAATACAATAAAGCTTATATTATTAATCTATTCATTAATTATGTCTGTCTTTCGTCTGCATGTGGAGTGACAGCAAGAAATGGAACAAAAGAGGATATTTAGGGTGGGAAAATTTGTTATTCGTCTCTCAGTGTCTAGTTATGCAATAACGACGTTGGTTTCTTAGATAATGTGCATGAAAGCTTCACATATGCAGTTAAAAAAACTACTAAAATTTTTCTTAAGGAAAAATATCCCTCCAAAACCAAGCTGTTTTTCTAAACATTACTGTAACTTTAAATTAATTTCTGTCTCTAGTGCGTCCAACACAGGCCCTGGAACAGGATACCAGGCTTCTGAGATGTTACGCTTTGGCTGAAATGGGATTTTTAAAAAAAATAAAGTGAAGTTATATTATTAATTTATTATTAATTATATAAATTTTATAAACAATAATTATAATTGGTTCACGTTTTCTCAGCTTAAAACTTGCTCGGCAACCTCCCTTTGATACCAATACAGCTGCAGAAAATGCACTTTGTATAGCAGTAAGAGGACTCCAAGCCTAAAATCATATCCTGTATATAGCTTAAGCTTAATTAAAGGGATATTGTTTTACAAAGAAAGTCCACAATACACACTAGAATAATGAGTATCAATAGTTTTAGTGGGTTTATTTAAAATAATAGCATTACTTCCATCTCAAAATTCCTGTTCGCGCACTTCCTGGCTTTCTCTCTGGCGTCCTTCAAGATCTGGCAAGCTCCAGTAGTGAATATTGAGGAAGGAGCACCAACAAAGAACCGACCTGTATCCGAGGCAAAATGGTCCCTGTCGGTCCTAGGGCAAGGTACATTGTCCAGGCGTCTTAGGTATATGTAATAATCTGACCTGAGCAGGCTCACAAGCGGAAGAAGCAGGTTTTGATTAGGGAGGCAACGCGGTTGGAACAGCCGCCTCTAAGGGAGATGAGGCAACAGTCACAGAAGAATATGTTGGAAAACATGTAGTGGTAGCCACAGTGGTACACGTAGGGGGGCCGGCACAGAAGAAACAGGAACAAAAGGCGCAGGTGGTGGAAAGAGGGGCGCAGACAGAACATGTGAGCTAGTTGAAAAGGTGACCTGGGCCCCTCCAGGGGTAGACTTGGACTGGCCCTTCCTCATAACTTTCCTGGGCGGTCAAATATTTGTGACTCTTGTATTGCATACCCGAGCAGATCATGATATCTGGTTATGATGTCACAGGGTTAAAAAAAATCTTCGCTGGGAGATCGAAGTGGAAATAAGGGGTCTCTATCCAGTATCAGATCTGGATCTGTGAGGAGAAGATGATGAAGTCCTAGGCACTTGATCTTTGCTCTGTGCATTCTCTCCAGATAGTTCTTCATAAGGTAGGAACAACTGCACGGTACAACGTACCGGCAGTGCGGACAAGACTCTGTATGACCATGTTTATCTTTTCTGTGCAAATTGCTGCCAGAAATCAAACTTTCTTAGACATCCATCGATCCGGCATATGAATGGTCTGGCCGAGTGATATCTTGAAGACACTGGAAAGATTGAAGTTTTTGTCTTTGATACAAAATTATTAAAAGGTTAAAAAAAATGATCATATGTGATGTCCACTCAGTCAAGTCAGCTGTTGTCTAATTCTAATTATCTACATTAATTTTTCTATAATATTTTTTTTTAGAAAGTTATTGTGAACAATTTAACATCATTGTTCCTGCTTTGTATCTCATACACTAGATCACCCAGTTTTGAATGATGGTATAAGGTCCCTCCCATGTTTTAGTAGATTTTGGATATGTTACGACTGACGGCTGTCTATGTTTAGCGGCGTTACATTGTGGGGCTCCTTAATCTGAATGTTATATAAATATATAAATTGACTCAATCTTTTATTAAATTTTATTCTAATAAATGTACACAAAACTATTCTTTGGCTCTGCAGTCATCAGCTGAAATAAAAACCACCCTTTCCAACAAATGTTATTTAAAACCACCCTTAAACAAACCCTTTAATAAATGTGAATAGACCTAATACCTTGAGGTCTTGATTAAAGATTAGTCTAGTGATTTCTTCACATAGTGAGTATGAATATAAAACGTCAGGTTATAGAAAACAACTATTTGTATAGGGACAAAAAGTTATGCTAATTTCTCAATACAATGCGTCAAGCATTTGTTAATAACATTCAAGATTATAGCAAACAACTATTTGTATAGGGACACAAAATGCTAATATCTCAACAAAACTCAATACAATGCACCATGCATTTGTTAATAATAATGTCAGGAGGAAAAAAAAATCAAATACAGTTCACTTCTTGTGCCTGATTAAATAGTAATGGTGAATTCAGATCACTACTTGTGTCTGAGTAAAACTCGTCAAACCAATAAATAAAGCAATCAAACGTTGCTAATAATTCAATAATAATTCAGGTTAATAATTTTCCATCTAAACTCTTCCAAGCCTAGCTCTGTGAGCGTCAAGCGTCTCGGGCAGAACCTTTCTGATGGGGAGACTGCAGACGTTTGACTGTCAGAGCCCGGGAAGCTCGTATATAGAGCAGTTATTATGACCTACAATGCATGTGATTTGGCGCCATAACTTCAAATAGCCGGAAAACTTCGGATGCAGTTAACTATTATACTCATCCGAGGTGTTCCGAATGTACTTTATAGCTTTTACCGCTTAGTATGTATAATTAACAAGAAGCCCATGGGCCACATCGCTCACCTGAGAAGCTTTGACCATTCCATTCTTTACCAGTTTTCACCCTTGTAATACATATTGTGACCCCACCCTACCCCACTAATCATAATTTAGACAATTTGAAATATACACTACCCCAGGATGCTTCCACATAAGTTTCAGCTTTTCTGGCCCAGTGGTTCTTGAGAAGAAGATTTGTAAAGATTTTTCCTTTTTTTTATGTAAAACTTTGATTCCCCATTGTTGCCCCGCCCTACCCCCAGGGGTCATGATTTTTACATTTAGAATTTACACTACCCCAGGATGCTTTCACTTAAGTTTCAGCTTTTCTGGCCCAGTGGTTCTTGAGAAGAAGATTTTTTAATGACCCCACCCTATTTTTGTCTTTTCTTGATTATCTCCCCTTGTGAGAGGACCTGGCACTTCATTTTAACAATTTAAATTTCTGTTCACTCAAGGATGCTTTGTACCAAGTTTGGTTAAAATCGGCTCAGTGGTTCTTGAGAAGAAGTCGAAAATGTGAAAAGTTACAGACGGACGGACGACGGACAAAATGTGATCAGAAAAGCTCACTTGAGCCTTCGGCTCAGGTGAGCTAAAAAGCAAAATTTGAAAACACACACAAGTACACAGTTACCCTATTAAGGTTTTGTACTAAAGAAAATTATAAAAAGAAAACATCATATACATTTAGTACCTAAAATAGAGGTAACTATACTTTATACTTGTCACACAACCATTACAAAAAGCAATAATTTTATGATTTACAAAGAATGTCCAATATATCTATTATATACAGGAAAATTTTTGCCCCCATTCTACTTTAAATCACTTTTTATTCGCGAGAATTTTATTTTCACGTAATTAAGCGAGACAATGAGTTCGCGAAAATTTCATTCTCACGTATGATAGTATACCTTAAGAATTTATTGAGAAGTAACAACAATTCGTGAAAATTATGTCTCGCTAACAAAGAGTAAATGACAATCTCGCGAAAATAAGGTGTCATGAAAATTTAGTGATCTACAGTATTTTCGCCCTACTCATAGGTGGACAAATTTAAAATGGGGTGAATTCAAAAAAATGCAGCATAATTTCGTAAACAGAACTGTGACTGGGCGAATTTAAAATGGCAAAATTGTTGGGAAGTGTGAAAGGACGAAAATAACACAGGCGAAAATAACCCAGTATATAGTATTTATAAAGCAAAATTTTTTATGAGGTCATTAATTTGTATATATACACCTGAAAATTCAGAACAACACATTCTAAAATGCCTACTCTCCTTTCATTTCTCTGAATAGTCTGCTCTAAATAACAGGTAAAATTTGACTGATTAAAGCTTAAACAGAACATCTTCAGACTTCTTGTCACATTCTTTTCAAATGAAACTATAAAACTGACATCATCAAAATATTTCATTCAAATCTTATGGAAACCTTGTGACTCTTTCAATGCTCTAACAATCAATGCTGACAACACATCACAGGAGCAGCCCCGGGGCAAACTGAAGGTTAATAAACATGTAGAGGAAAATGGAAGTTTCTTCTCATCATCATTGTCATATAACTGCTTGTACATTTTTGATTCAAATCCATTCACAGGGATCTCTCCAGCACAAGTAATAAATGAAGCAGTCTTCAAACTTTACATCTACCAACTTCTCTGCAATATAAATTAAAAATGTTTAAGGTTTTAACCTTTCCTTAAGCTTAACATCACAACATTCATTATATACATTAACTGAAATGATTAATCAAAAGCAAAAGACTAACATATAGAATTTCTTAGCAACATTGTTGGCATAGACAGATTGACATACTCATGGTTGGACCTAACTTCATAAATCCAGTTTTGAGTTGTAATGCATTAGATTAACTGGATTATGATATCCAAAAGATTTTGATAGACATCATTTTTGTGTCGTCTGTGGAGCAGCGCGGGGCCAAGGGATCACTGTACGCGGCGTCTCTCCATCTGTCACACTTTGTACCTCAAAAACTGTAAGAGATATGGACTTAATATTTTGCACCTTTATTTCTTGGCACTACGATTGATTGATTTATATTGTTTAACGCCGAGGCGGCAATATTTCAGCCATATTTCGGCGGACTTGGTACTATGGCATTTGTAAATTGTCATGCTTACTGCTCTCGTGAACCGTGACATAGTACTTTGACTAATACTTTACTAAAAAGTGAAAAGTGCCAATATATAGCATATTTTTGAAATTTTAGACAACTAAAAGTTCATTATATTAAATGAAATTTGCACAAATTGTCTCCGAGTTATTTATCTTTCATATACTAGTGCATCAAAATTTATCTTTGTCCTTAAGGGATGAAAAATAAGAGAATTACTCTTCTTAACAGATTATTGAATTTTTGTACAAATTCACCTACAGTATTTTCATTTCAAAACTTAAAACAAGAGGCCCAGGGGCCACATCGTTCATCTGAGCAATTGGCTATAGAAAAAAGCACATATCAGATCAGAACTGAAAGTTAACTGCGGGGGGGGGAGGGGGAGGGGCTTGTATTTTATAACTCCCAGGGGGTCATGATTTGAACAAACTAGAAGCACAAGTCTCTAGAAATCATCGCAGATAATACTGAACTGGGATTTGCTTGCAGCGTCTGTCTACTGCTTTCAAATTTGCGCCCTCATACATTCAATATTACTCTATCTTTCTGTTGAATTTCCTATCCTCTTATTATAATTTCTTTCCAATTGATTGGATGGAATTTCCTATCCTCTTATTATAATTTCTTTCTAATTGGTTGGGTGGTATTCTGGCGCTGGGATTCCCGGCACTTGATTCTCTTTCTCACAAACCGTCTCCTTAGAATGCACTGATACGTCAGGGCTCTCTAGAGACTTCTTGGTTACTGTGCTCTTGGAGGACGAAGACGGGGAGTTGGACGAAAAATCGAAAAGCCTACGATTAGTTGTCCTATTTGCCAGCGGGGGTGGCCTCTCCGACTGCTTTGGCTTGTTGATCTGTATCACAGGGGTCTGCTCCACACTTTCCTCACTCAAAGTGACTTTTATCTGTTTCTCCTTTTGTGAATCCTGGGAGTGGCTCACCATGATAGTCCTCCTCCTCCCCGTGTACCCCTTGAACATATTGGGCGTAGTCTTTTTCATGAAGGGTTCCACATACTTCCGTCTTTGTTTTTTAAAGGCTGTGAACTCCTTTTTATCTTTCTCATTAAAATGTTATGGTGGATTTCTTCACAGTGAGCATTGCATATCTCTCACAGCTATCGTTTTGGTTTCTCTTGGTCAGCATGTATTTGCAGATAGAGTATTGAAAGCCAAATCCCGAGTGAGTCGCTGTTAGGTGTAGCCTGTTTCCCTGGCCTTCCCACAATGCTGCGCAAACGAAGCATTGTGGGAAGGCCAGGGAAACAGGCTACTGTTAGGTGCTGCTCCGCTTGATGCTGGTGGTTAATTCCCCGCCCGTCACATAGGGTGCTCTTGAACCTCTGCACCTGCAGTGTATAAATTTTACAACGTGACTGTTTGTTGCATAAAATGCACAAAGCAAATACATAATATGCATGTATATATTAATTAGATATAGATCAAATATTTACAGATCATCCAACTTTGTATAAAAACACAATATAAATAATCTCTCTTCATTTCGCAAGAATGTTTATCAAAGAGAACAAAATTTCATGCAAAAATTAGCAATGTCAACTATTCATGAAATTCAGCATTTATTTCTGAAACCATGTTGGTTTATTCTCACCAACATACAGTCCCTTGAGTTTTTGAGACTTTTTAATTTTGTAAAGTACGTCATTTATTCTCTTTGTGATCACATAAGGGTCTGTCCAGTTCTCAAAAACTTTTCTTGATAGGTGTGGTTGGGGGTTTGGGTAAAACACAAAGACATGATCCCCTTCATAATAAATATTCTGCAGTATTTTTGTATTGTATTCTCGTAACATTTTACTAGAACTTAAATTGATGTTATCTCTTTAAACATTGTGAATGTTGTCAATTTTTCTAGATAAAATGCAAATTTAGTTGTGTATTGATTCGTATCAGGGTAACACTAGATCAACAGGCAAGGTTACGGGGCGACCAAACACCATCTCGCAAGGACTCGCACCAGTAGACTCATAGACAGAGGACCTATAGGCAAGCATCAAGCGGGGTATCAATTCATCCCAGGTTTTAGATCACCTGAGTAAACTCTTTCCGTACGTCGGTCGTAAACTGTTGAACATTTTTAGCTTCTTCTCTGGAACCTCTGATTCAATTTCAACCAAATTTTTTATACAGCATCTATGGATAAAGGGGAACATAAATTGTGAATTTCATGGTCCCTGCCCCCCTAGGGCCTGAGGGTTGGGGCCAAAACCACTAAAAATAATGCAATCTTTAAAAATCTTCTTTACACCTGGACATCAAGCAGTCAAATTGTTTGCATGATTGTAATCAGCACGGAGTCCTCTATCAAAATTCTGAAATTCATGGCCCTGGAATCAGGGGTTCTAGTGCTAGGGCGGGGCTAAATAGATTATATAGTGAAAATGCATTATTTCTTTGAAAATCTTCTCTGCTCCTGGAAATTGAATAAACTTAATATGTATATAGTTACTAGTATGTTGAATAAGGCTGCCTCTTCCAAAATTGTGAATTTCATGGCCCCAGGGTCAGGGGTACTTAGGTGCTAGGGCGGGGCTATATGCTGTTGATTATGTAGTGGAAATGCATTATTTCCTTGAAAATCTTCTGCTTTGCTCTTGGGTATTTAATAAACAAACCGAATACGTACAGTGTAGTTATATTGATTAAAGCTGCCTCTTCCAAAATTGTTAATTTCATGGTCCTGGGGTCAGGGATTCTAGTGTTAGGGCGGGGCTCTATTAATTATATAGTGAAAATGCATAAATTCTTTCAAAATCTTCTTCTCCGCTCCTGGGTATTAAACAAACTAACCAAGTACATAGTTATGATGAGCAAGAACATCTCTTCCAAAATTGTGAATTTCATGGCCCCTGTGTTGGGGGTTCTGGTGTTAAGTTGGGGCTCTTTTGATCATATAGTGAAAATATATTAATTCTTTACACACCATCTTCTCTGCTCCTGAGTATTAATCTTAATAAGTACATTTCGTTATGTTGAATAAGAGTGGCTCTTCTAAAATTGTGAATTTCATGGCATTTGGGTAAGGGGCTCTATTGATTGTATAGTCTAAAATTTTTCTGAACTGCTCCTAAGTATTAACCAATGAACTTTGTACATAGTTATGATGAGGAAGGATGCCTCTTCTGAATTCATGAATTTCAGGGCCCCAGGGTCAGGAGTTTTGGTATTAGGACAGGGCTGTAATGATTATAAAGTGAAAATTCATCAATTCTTCGAAAACCTTTTCGTTTGCTTCTGGGTATTATGCCAATGTTCCAAGTACATATTAATGATGGTGAAAGGTGCCTCTTCCAAAATGGTTAATTTCAGGGCCCCTGGGTCAGAGTTCTTTGGGTGGGGTAACATAGTATGAAAGTAAATTAATGCTTTGATATCTGCTTTTTGGTATTATTTAACCCTTTATGACGATATAAAATTTACGATTAGGTAAATTTCCAGAATTTTGCAATATGTGCCCCCAGGTTCAGTTCTTCCTGTGGATTGGGCTGCACAAATGGTTATAAGGTGGAAATGCATTTTCTCTTTGTTACTCTTATTTATCTCTGGGTATTAAGTAACCAAAGTAAGTAAGCTAAGTGTATAGTTATGATAAGGAGTAGTGTCTCTTTCAAAATTTTGAATTTCTCGGCCTTTGATTTAAAACACGAACCAATTCAATTGTTGGAAAGTTGTTACATGATACTCAGGCGACCTATAAGGCCCGTGGGCCTCTTGTTTTATTTGGTTTTCATCAACAAAAACTGTTAACATCTTTTCAGTAGTTCGGTTTGCCCTCTCGATCATGCCGTCCGACTGTGGACGATAAGGAGTGGTCCGTTCTTGAAATACTTTTGACTCAAAGGCTTGACCTGGATCAGAATGTATTTGCATCGGTGCTCCAAATATAGCAACAACATGATCAACAATTTTCTGTGCTACCGTTGTAAACTTTTTATTTTTGATCGGTATGGCATAAAGCCATTTGGTTAGTCGCCCAACACTAACAAATATGAAGTCTTTCTGTGTGTCATGGGAGGGGGACCTAAAATGTCTACAGCCCATCAATTCATATGAGCGCCTTCATTGTAAGTTTGTAACGAAGCTTTTGCCAAAAGTATTTATCTCTAGCTTTTGACAAATATCTTATAAAACCTAAATGACCCCCGGTTACGTCATCATGAATCCCCTTAATTACTTCATTAATTAGAAACTTTGGTAAAACAATTTGAAATTTGGGGTTAACATCTACCCATTTGTGATACAGGGTCCCTCCCATGATTTAGAGCGAGTCAAACCTAGTCCAGTAATAATATTTACAAGGCTCACTCAGGCTTGTATGTGAGATACTTTCCCAAGTGGGTTTCTGACCTAACTTTACCCATTTGATAATTTCACTCAAATCTGAGTCTTTTAATTGTAAAGAACTGATACTATTTTCACTAACAACTGTTTCATTGTTTGCTGGAGCGTTACAGACAGACAGAAAGACGGACGGACGGACAAACCCAAACTAATATCCCCCACTTTTCAAGCGGAGGACAAAAAAGAAAAGAATTTTTTCGGAAAGGGGACCGCATCGCTTAATCCTAGTCCAATAAAAAAAAAACTGTGAGACGGTGAACCTATTAACAAAGCCCACGAGGCGCAGCGGTTGGAAGGTCTGCCCTAGAGTCGCGGAGAAAGAAGTCGATCCTTAGGTCGCGTGTTCGAATCCACTGCAGGACGAAGTGGAGACCAGTCCTTTGAATAAGGCTATATAAGCTGAGGTTCCCTGTCGCAGGAGGCTGAATTTTCAGGGTTTTTTAGCTCACCTGAGCCGAAGGCTCAAGTGAGCATTTCTGATCACATTTTGTCCGGCGTCCGTCTGTCTGTCCGTCTGTCTGTAAACTTTTCACATTTTCGACTTCTTCTCAAGAACCGCTGGGCCAATTTCAACCAAACTTGCCACAAAGCATCCTTGGATGAAGGGAATTCAAGTTTGTGCAAATGAAGGGCCACGCCCTCAATCAAGGGGAGATAATTAGGAATTGATGAAAATTTGGTGGCATGTTTTAAAAATCTTCTTCTCAAGAACCACTGTGCCAGGAAAGATGAAACTTATGGGGAAACATCCTCAGGTAGTGTAGATTCAAGTTTGTTCAAATTATGACCCCCCGGGGGAAGGGCGGGGCCAAAATGGCCGACCAAAGTTTTACATAGAAATATATAGGAAAATTCTTTAAAAATCTTCTTCTCAAGAATAGCAAAGCCATAATTGATCATATTTATATGGAAGCATCCTCAGGTAGTGTAGATTTAAGTTTGTTCAAATCATGACCCCCAGGGGTAGGGCGGGGCCAGAATCGCCGACCAAAGTTTTACATAGAAATATACACTCAGGAAAATTCTTTAAAAATCTTCTTCTCAAGAATAGCAAAGCCATAATTGATCATATTTATATGGAAGCATCATCAGGTAGTCTAGATTCAAGTTTGTTCAAATCATGACCTCCGGGGGTAGGGCGGGGCCAAAATGGCCGACCAAAGTTTTACATAGAAATATATAGGAAAATTCTTTAAAAATCTTCTCAAGAATAGCAAAGCCATAATTGATCATATTTATATGGAAGCATCCTCAGGTAGTGTAAATTTAAGTTTGTTCAAATCATGACCCCCGGAGGAAGGGTGGGGCCAAAATGGCCGACCAAAGTTTTACATAGAAATATATATAGGAAAATTCTTTAAAAATCATCTTTTCAAGAATAGCAAAGCCATGATTGGTCATGGGACTACTTTTGGATTTAAACTTTTCAATAATAAACCTATTTTTACTTTTTCCTAGCCACTGTGCTCAGGTGAGCGATGTGGCCCATGGGCCTCTTGTTGTAGGGATATCAAAGGGCAGAGCAGATTTACCACCAGATCTGGTTGTAACAGAACGGTTTGCAGGTATTTTTAAGCTCTTAGTGTTTTCGTTAATTAGGATCTAAATTAGCAATTTTGCCCTTGTTCATGCCCGTAGTCCCTGTTTCAGATTTGTCAAAACTGACAACTTTATTGTGAACATAATAATAGTTTGCCAAGATCTTGGGAACTAATATACCATGTTTATCTATAAATTTTGCCGCAGGCTCTACCAAAGTAACCTTGTCATTAAATAGTAAGTTTTCTACTTTAGCCGGGGCAATAAATTCACTGAAAGGGGAATCTCTATAGTTTCCAACAGAAATACCTTACAGCATTGCTCATTCAAAGCTTCATGTGTAAATTAAGAAACTTCTATCCCCTTTATTCCAAGTTTCATTTTGTTCAACACATCACAGTTGAAATCTAAACCCAAAATGCATTTGTTTTGGATATTAGCCACTAACATATGATTCACAGTAACATCTCCCACAGATATTTTCACCAGGCTTTCCCCTTGGACAGATAATTTCTTCCTACTAGCAGATGTAAAATGTACAAATGAAAAGTTCAAATTTAATTTCCCCTTTAACTCTCCTTTAACTTCTGCAAAATCTGAGCTAATAATTGTTACACTAGCTCCCGTGTCGACCATCATTGTAGTCTGAATGTTCTCAATTTTGCCCATTATAAAATTTTCTTCACTTAAGTTCACTACACCCCTTTACATCACCTACTCCTTCATTTTTGGGTGGATTTTTGAACTTGGCAATTTTCACAACATCATTTTCTGATTTATTGTTCATTAAATTGTCTTTTCAGTTACATTAACTGTCTTTTGAGGACTCTTTTTATTACATTCATTTCTTCCAGCAAGAAGAGGTCCTCTTATTTCAACTTTGTTTAGCAATGATGGGGTCTAACCCTGCGCTCTGTCGACTTCCGCCCCCTGAATTCGACACGGGAAAGTTTCCCTGGTTTGAGGATTGAAAGCGACCATTTTGAATTTGTCTGTTTTGGTATTTATTTTGTTTGTCAAGATTGTTCGCATTGTATGGCTGCCTATGAACTCGAGATTGATTGTTCTGTTAATCGTCTTGTGCATTCCTGAACCGAGGATGCACCTTGATTGAATGAGAAAAATTGGGTCTGGAATCAAGACAGTCTTTTAGGAGTGATCTAATCTCTTTTATAAGTGATCTGAGATCATATATCAAGACCCTTATCTCTTGTTTGATTGAGGCAAGGAGATTGTTATCCATTTTGGATATATGGCACTGACAAGTTTTACCCTCTGTGCCTCAGCCAGTTTGTGTTTGTTTCAAGCCTAATAGCCAATATCTCAGTCTCATTAATGTCTCTGGGTCTACTTTCTCTCAAGCGAAGGCGCATATCCGGATCGGGAAGTGCATCTATGAAGTGATCTTGTCAAGTCTGAATCAGCAGTAGGCTTTGCTTGCTTAGTGAGTTTCTGTATGGATTGAAGATTCTTTGTCACCCTTGGTTTTTGTCTTTAACTTCTAAGTAGCTATGAACATCTCAGATCGTTCAACTGAACCATAACGCCTATCAAGAATCTTGACCAGGGAATCATAATCTCTGCGCTGAATATCGTTAAGTTCACTTAAAAGTGCACGAGCCCCTCCCGCTAAACTGCTAGCAAGGTATAGTGACTTTGCCCTATAAATCCAACCATGTAAAAGATTTCAAACTGGGCTAAATATTCCCCAAAATATTCTGTCCCATCAAATATAGGTGGTTTTAAAGATACAATAGGTTTGGAATTGAAAGGGAAAGGAACTTTATTTTCATTGTACTTTAACTCCATTGTAGGAATATTTATGTGACATACTTTCCCCAGCCCCAGTGACAGGAGACTGATCATGAAAATCCAAGGACTCTCTACACCCATTCACTTGATATCTGAATGCATTATCTTTGGGGTCCCCTTTTGTTTTCATTCATTCAATATTAGTTCAGTTTAATAATTACCCATCCTTGCTCTGTGAGCGCGTCATGTTTTTATTTAAACAATAAAATGCTTTCTTTGTTTGTTATTAGTGGAATTAACGGAAGCAGCTGTTGCAGAAAAAAAAACATAACCCGCTTACGCGGGTTATGTAAATTTTTTCTGCAATAGCTGCTACCGTTAATTCCAGTAATAACAAAGAAAGAAAGACATTTTATTGTTTATATTTGTATCCTTCCTTCATATTAAGTATTCAAAAACGTGAAACATAGAAATATGCTTTTATTTTGTTGTAAGTTTCAACATAGGAAGAGCCATTCAAGGTTACTTCCATATATGGAAGTTCAAACGTCATCAAATAAAAGCGGTTCACCAAAAAAGGTCACAGATTTTGAGTTCAAAGGAATAAAATAACTATCAAAATATGATTGTAAACACGAGTTGATAAACAGTATTGAACATTTTTTTAAACAGTCAATCAAGAAGTAAGTTTGCAACGTTTTAATTTGCTGCATCTAAGTAGGTCGCGCAGTGTTTTTTTTAGTCTGTGTGATTTGGCTCCTGCACAATGTGGCGATGGTGGAAATGGACTTCACAGTTCAGAAATGACGAATTCTGAACAAGTGCTGAGCTTCGGTTGGAAGATTTGCTGTTCAACGCAAGGTTGTTGAAAGATTGCGATGAGAGACCGGTAACAGCAGGTACTACAGTTCCATGAGTTGCAAATGGTTGATCAGGTCGAGGAAATTCGGATTCTGAGGTAGGCCGGCCTACCGACTTGTTCATTTATTGTAGGATTCATTATTTTGGACAAAGTGCAGGTAAGATTTTTTTTCTGGGCCGATGATATATTTCTATTATACGACCTCAGGGACCCCTCATTTTTATGGTCTGACATATACATGATATGTCTAGCTTCGTAGCCCTCATCGTTCTGCTGTTGTATGGCAGTGGCCCTTAGACAATGTCCTGTATATATGCGTGAAAGGCATGCCGCCTTGCTGATTTCTTTCATGAAGTTTGAAAATGTTCGTTTGGAAAGCGGGGCATCTAGGTACCATTTTGATGTATTCTTTTGGTAGGGAAACGGATTCTGAGTTGTATTTATTGAAAAGGGATGAGGTTGATTCATCTGCTTTTTCAATTAATAGTTAATAGGGCACGAATCAGTATCTGTAGCATACATGCGTTTATCAGTGTTCATTTCCACATTTCCTAAACCACCTTGGTGATTCTTTTTGCTGTATTTCGTGGCTAAGTGTAACGTATGCACCTATGTCATCGGATTGAAAAGAGAATGAATCCAACTTCAGTTGGTGATGAAATTCTTGGACCCTAGAAATGAAGTGGATTGCAATATTGAAGTAGACGCATTGTCGGAGAATGATTGGGTTAAGTTGCGCATCCTTGAAGTAAGTAGATATTTTTTTTCCATATCACATTTTTCGATCAGGTCTTTGTGTTGTGTTGATTTTGAGGTGCCCTCCCTAACACGCTCTTTCAACAATCCATGTAGGACTCCATTAGATGTTTAAAATCTTTGTCTTTAACAATGTCTATGTTTCTCTTCAGGTCCGCCAATTTTAGGTTTATAGCCCCTCTCAAATTTTTCAATGTATTTTTATGATAAAGTTCCCCATCTTTTAAGGGCCTTGCCTCACAGTAAAATTTCTCAAGGAGACTATTAAGTTGACTTGGTGATATTGCTTCTAAATCTACAGGCTCCCTTCTTCTCTCAAAGCTCCAGTCTAATATTCAAGACAAGATATATCCTAAATTAATTATGCATGGAATGTTTTTGTTAGACTTCTACTGCATACGAGATTTATTTTGGACAGAAATATTGATATAACATATTCATTTCACATTTAAATGCTGACATGGTGTATTGGCGCACACTTTCCTTTACAAAAAGGAATGAGGAACAGGTTCAATCCCTGTTGTTGGCTTTTTTAAAAATTAGAAATGAAAAGTAATGCCAATTTTCCATTTATATGAAAATAGAATTTACTTTTTATGCGCCCGAATTTTTTCGGGGCGCATATTGTTTTTGTCCTGTCTGTTTGTCTGTTGTCAACTTTAACCTTCGCCAAAACTTTTGAACCGTAAGAGATAGAGACTTCATATTTGGTATGCATACTCCTCTAATAAAGTTCTTTCAAATGACATCAAGGTCAATGATCTTGTGACCTTGACTGTGACCTATATGCTAAAAATAGGTTTTTCAACTGTTTGTCATAACTTTTGAACCATGAGAGTGGAGACTTCATATTTGGTATGCATACTCCTCTAATAAAGTTCTTACAAAAGGTCAATGACCTTGTGACCTTGACTGTGACCTATATGCTAAAAATAGGTTTTTCAACTGTTTGTCATAACTTTTGAACCATAAGAGATAGAGACTTCATATTTGGTATGCATACACCACTAATAAGGTTCCTTCAAATGACATCAAGGTCAATGACCTTGTGACCTTGACTGTGACCTTTATGCTAAAAATAGCTTTTTCCACTTTTTGCCATAACTTTTGAACCATAGGAGATAGGGACTTCATATTTAGCATGCATACTCCACTAATAAAGTTCTTTCAAACAACACCAAGGTCAATGACCATGTGACCTTGACTGTGACCTTTATGCTAAAAATAGCTTTTTCCACTTTTTGCCATAACTTTTGAACCATAGGAGATAAGGACTTCATATTTAGTATGCATACCCCACTAATTAAGTTCTTACAAACAACACCAAGGTCAATGACCTTGTGACCTTGACAGTGACCTGTATACAAAAAGTAGCTTTTTAGAACTTCGTTGACGCCGGGCGCATAGTGTTTCACAAACACATCTTGTTTGTGTATTGCTTTAAACATTTTTTAATTTCCCATCTTACATGTATTTACCTTGAAACATTTACATCCCCAGTTAGTGTTTTTCTTGGTCCCAGGAGTTTGGCGAACTTCAAACAACCTGTTCACATCGTCGTCTGTACTTTCTTTAAATCTAATGCCTGATTTTTGCACGTTGAGGGGGGTGGCAGGGGTCTCAGGCTTGGAGAGGTCAGATAAGGCAGGGATACTAAGGTTTTCTGTAATATCTTCTAATTGACTACTGCACAACATGTCTAAGAAAATCAATTGTCTCAAACTCGAAATCGTCAAACTCCATTTCTATTTCACCAAAACCAAAGTGACCAAACTGATGCTGGCTCTGAGGAGAACAATCCATTGTATGGAAATATACATCACATTTGCAGACGATTGTGTATACAGTTACATTGGAAATGAAATGAAACAAAAAATGGCAACAAAATGAAGATTTTTTTTTCATTTTTATTAAAATTTCGACTGACACGATAATAAGCACCGTCAAAATACGTTTGTTTATATGTAGATGTACTTTTAAAAAGTAGTCCAAAGAATGTGTATATTCATACGCGGGCAGAGAAAAACCGGATATCTTTGTTAGGAATAGTGACTTGTTTATGGAGAGATTAAAGCAGTATTTTTTTATAAGAAATAAAGGAAGAAAACTTTAGTGGATGTAAATATTTTGTCTTTCCGTCGACTTCCCTTAAAATTGTTTACCTTGGTCAGTATGTTCTTGACGAGGACACCAAATCTTCAAACTCATTGAGAAATACACTTGTAACTGTTTTTGCTTCAATACTTTGAAGGGCAAAAGCCTCAGTCCATCTAGTAAAATAATCGGCAACGACTAAAATATGACTTTTTCTTTTTTTTCAAGGGACCTACACTATCCAGAGCAACTCTTTCTAGAGGAGCGCCAACAATATTATTTCATTGGAGCCTGAGGAGTGCGGGTTGGTGGATTGCTTGATTGACAGGGTTGACATGGTGTTAGCGTAAAGCCATTTTCTGTACAAAGTATTGTCTTGAAAAATAATTGTCCCACTGGAACCAGTAAGACTTTATTTGTGAACCTTCTTGAAATATCATTCTCCGTCCAGGTGTAAATTTTGCTTATGACTAGGTGGGATTTCTGAGACTCAATTACTGAGTATTTCGTCTCTTGGTGTACTTTCAAACTAAAAATAACAAAGTAAGTCATGTTTATCTAAGAGTGAAATCTCAGATTCTTGAGAAATCATGTTCACTCTGGCAGACCACGTGATACGCGATTGATTAGTTCCACGGAAATATGGCGTATTGAAGTTTCACTTCGGGGGAAATTTGAACAGTAAGTAATACTTTCTTCTATGTCTTTCACCATCTAACCCTCGCCAAAGTATAATGATTTTCACAACAGATACGATGTTAGTCCAATAATGTTGGGAGTTTTGAGCGTATAGCGAGAACATTCGTGCCAATTCATTGGCCATTTAATGGAATTCAGTGCGTTTTACATAGTAAAAAATATAATAAATTTATCATTCGTGAACAATCTCCGACTCAGCCAAAGTTGCTCGCGATTGATATCTTTTACAATTCATTGGCCATTTAATGGAATTCAGTGCGTTTTACATAGTAAAAAGATAATAAATTTATTTTTAGTAACCACGGCAACACCGTTCATCGAAATCAAAAACCGATACACAGAATTATGTATCTTAGTGTATTCTACTTGTGTGCCAAGTTATATTGAAATTAGACCAAAACTGTAGGAGGAGTAGCATTTTGAAAAATTGTTTACAGACAGACGGACAGACAGACGGACGAACGCCGGACGCATTACTATCGCATAAGCTCTTCTGGTCTCTGACCAGTAGAGCTAAAAACTACTCAAAATGTTGTTTCATGAGAAATGATCAGTAACCACGATACAAAATGTAACGATCAGTCCCACGATCAGAATTAAATATTGGTAAGAATTATGCAATTTCAGATGCAGAAATACAGATAAACAATTTTTAAAAATCTTTATATTTTGAAGCACAAGATGGATAAAAAAATTTGTAAATACTGTGGGAAAGTGCTCCGTAGTAGGTCCGCGGTCTACGACCATGAGAAAGGACATGAGGGGAAGGCGCCCTTCATGTGTTGTGGAAAGAAATTCTATAGCAGAGCTAATCTGAAAAGACACAGGTAATTATATACTTTATTAGAATTTTTTTTGCATATTAAATCTTTAACTTTTACAGCCGCCGCAGGTGGTGGTGGTGGGAGGGGGGGGGGTTGCTTAATGCCCTTGAACGAGAGGTTAATATGAAAATGTTAACTAAATGTATATTTCTCTAGAACTATTCTTGTAAGTGTAAAATACGTACAATGTTCTGAAAATGTTTTCATTGTCTGTGGCCATAATGGTATTTAAAAATAATGGCTCTTCTCGATCTATTTCTGCCTATTCCATACATGTTTTCTTTTCATATTTACAGATGTTCCGTGCATGACGAAGAAAAAGAATTTACACGTGATCGATGTGGGAAAAAGTTCCCTATTAAAGCTGATTTGAATGGTCACATAAAAAACCACGAGGAACCCCAGTTCAAATGTGAAATTTGTGGACTGTCGTCAAGAAAATAACAAGCACATCTGGATCACATGACCACTCACACAGAGGAAAAAATCATAAATGTCCTTGTGGTAGATCGTTTAGGCATCAAACAAACTTATATTATATAGTCACAAGAGAATGTACAAATCCAAGTAACAATTCACAGTATATTTTGGCCATTGCATCTTTTTTTTTATGCGCCCGGATCGATAGATCCGAGGCGTATATTGTTTTTGTCCTGTCTGTCTGTTTGTTTGTTTGTTTGTCCCCAAACTTTAACCTTCGCCATAACTTTTGAACCATGAAAGGTAGAAACTTCATATTTGGTATGCATACTTCACTAACTAGGTGCTTTCAAATGACACCAATATTATTGACCCTATGACCTTGAATGACCTATATGCTAAAAATAGCTTTCTGTCTGCAAACTTTAACCTTCGCCATAACTTTTGAACCATAAAAGATAGAGACTTCATATTTACTATGCATACTACACTATTTAAGTTCTTTCAAATGACACCAAGGTCAATGACCTGGTGACCTTGACTGTGACCTAGATGCTAAAAATAGCTTTTTCATACCTTTCACCATAACTTTTGAACCATAAAAGACAGAGACTTCATATTTGGTGTGCATACTCAACTAATCAAGGTCTTTCAAATGACACAAAGGTCAATGACCTGGTGACCTTGACTGTGACCTAGATGCTAAAAATAGCTTTTTCGTACCTTTCACCATAACTTTTGAACCATAAAAGATATAGACTTCATATTTGGTGTGCATACTCAACTAATCAAGGTCTTTCAAATGACACCAAGGTCAATGACCATGTGACCTTGACTGTTACCTTTGCTAGTATGCTAGAAATAGCTTTTTAGATTTTTGTTGCCGCCGGGCGCATAGTGTTTCACAAACACATCTTGTTTTCCATCTTTGGTAGTTCCTGACCAGCAAATTCTTCATTAAAGGAAATGGAGATTTGACCTCACACCAATACTTGCAAATGTTCTCGTTTTTATACATGTGAAATATAAAACTTTTTAAAAATAAATTACTGATTTACTTAAAGTTTATATCAATTTATTATACACTCATACTTTACATGAACTTATGCAACATGTAATTACAATAACCCCATTTTTGCAGTTGGCAAGATTTTTGATTGATTACAGCGTGCCTTTTCCCATCTAACACCCAGCGACCCCTTCTGTAACGAATTTCTCTCCGTGACTACTGTTCCAGTCTGACGCCTTCCACATACCCGTTTCCGTTGCTCTTTATCAAAAGGATGATCTCTGAAATTGGAATATAATTCAGACAAACATGAAAAAAAAAGGTTATAGTTTACTAAACCAAGATAGTTTTTATTATACGTATAAGCAGGGAAAATATTACAAGCGTTTTAATTATACTATGTGGGGAAAAATTTTGGATTTTTGTCCCGTAAAATTAAATATGAATAGGGTGTTCAATTATTTTTGAAATCGCTGCTCTTAAATTAATCTCTTAAGGAATCTGTAATAAAATAGAGACGTACTTGAGAGTGATATCTGTTGGCATTTCATGCATATACTTTCTACTGGAGACATGGATGCTTTCCTGATCTACTGAGTCAGTACTGTCAACCAAGTGGTAAACTGTGGACCGTTTAGTACGATAGGAAAATGGCCTAAAAGAAGTAATAGATAATATTTTTGAAGAATTAGAATCATTAAATCAATCAGTGAACATCTATCAAGTTTTTCATGTTCATCATACATTGTGAATTTCACTTTGTGACTTTGAAGAGAAAACTATATAGCATTTCCAAGTAATGCAATGCCGTACGTAAAACATTTTGTTTAGATCTCTAGAAAATATTCTTTAATTAATCAAAATATGAGGGAACATAGTCATTAAATTGTTAGATTATCACTTGTAAGTGTAAATTCCTTTTTATTACCATACCTTTCAGGGTCTAGTCGTATTTGGACTTGCTCGATTGTATTTCCGATGAATTGGCCAAACTCTTGACAAGACACTGTTCCCTGTCCTCTCCTGTCATTCATGGTCAATTCAGAGAAAAATGTCTCCCCAGTCATACTGCTAAATGCCCTGACATTATAAGAACCTCGGTGACAAAAAGAATACAATCATGCTTTTGCATCAATACTAGAAAGTATTGCTTCCCATAGCTGACATGGCCATCCCCCAATGTACATAGTGGGTGGAGGAAATTCGTTAAATTGAATATGGTTCAAGAGACGCCTTCTCAAATTCATCCTTTCTGTTGAGTTAATTCCAGGTTCATCTTCTGCATGCCACCACATGCGCACGTCACAACAAAGATCAGCACTTGCAATATCCCCATCTAATCTCATAACTGATTCTCCTTGTTCTGAAAAATGTGTTATAGCCATAGACACTGACATTGGGTCCACTATTTCCTGTATCATAACTGGTGTCAAGAGAGTTTTACCAGAACGGGCAACTTTCATCCAACTGTCGTTGGTCAAATTTTCTATTCCTCCTTTACAGGTCTTACTTCTAGTTCTAGTAAGTAGATGTGTGGAGTCGATGCATCGCACTTCAAATTGTTTCCTGACAGGACTAAACTCGGGTTTATAGAACCAAGCATTATCATTTCCTTCTACTGTGACATTCCTGACTTCGGACTCCCAGCTATTAATTTTCTCAGGCCATATCATCTCTGCATAAATAATGTTAAGGAAAAATTTTGGTATTTTTGAAACTGTAGCCGCAGAGAGCTCAGATAGAGATTTGACCTTTTTGGCACGTGTTTTGCTCTTTGCATTCCCCGAGCCATTAGATAGCCATAGGTTTGTCTCTAAACCAAAAAGTTTGGCAAGGTCTTGTAATTTCACAGATTTGGCAACTGATTCTTTGATTTTACAGGACTTTGTCTTCTTCAGATACCGTATATCTGCGCGCAACTCTACATCAAGGAAACAATTAAGCTTCTCTGCCGATGAGAAGTACTCAAGAAGTTGAACAGGGGTGTTGCTGTTCCACTTTTCTTTTTTATTGCAAAGGTTAAGTATACATTCCATATCTTGAATTTCAAAATCAAGCTTTGAACTAACACCTTGTGATGGCGTTCCTCTGTCTTGAGAACATACTTCACATTGGGTTTCTTCTCGATTTCCATTCAAAGGGACGTGACTGGTTTCTTCTGATGTATCATCTTGACATCTTGCTAGTTCTAGCGCCCACTCTTCTTCAGCTATATTACTTGCAATCACGTCCATCTCTAAACCCTCGCTGATAGCTGTCATATTTAAGACACTATCACCAATGTTTTGTACTTCCTTCACTGCGTCACGGATGACATCGGCAAGAGTTGAACTTGTGCTGTTTATTGATTCCTTTCCTTTCTTTTTGAAGTTATATTGCTTCTTATTGATTGGATTTTGTGGGAGTCTAATACCTCCATTTGATAGTTCAATCACTTTTCTGGCATTTTCCGTGTCATTCTGGCCTTTGAATCGCAGGATACATGTAATATCTTTGTTCATTTGTTTGAATTTAGCTATGATGTCAGTTTTCTTCTTCTGTTCTACTTCTTTCCAAACATCTTTTTGTAATTGCAAAACTGTCAATGGGTGTCTATCTTTGGAGCGTGTTACAAGCCCGTGCCATTGCCCATCAAAAAACTGACAAGGAATAGGAATTCCTTGATTGTGACAATTAGTATGTACCTCTTCTACAATCAAGCCTAGGTTTTCAGTGCTTAAACTACAGCCTTTTGAGAACCAGCAAACTGGCGCACTTCTAACCTGATTCTTTTCCAGCCTCTATCAAGTCCTGCTACCAAAAAGACCATAGCTTCACATACTCGTTCTCGTTTGAGTTTATATTGGTTTTTAGTCAGATTCTTGATGTCCTTTAGTAGTTCCTGTACTTTTTTCAGCTCGAGTGAATTTGAATTGTAAATGTTATTTTCACTCTCTGAAACAAATGACGAGGAAAGTCTTGCAACGAGACGAATGTCCTTGCTTTTGTTTGAGATCTCTACTTTTAATAGCCTTTGTTCTTCGTTTAACTTAGTTGGCTTCTTTTCATTGTCACAAAACAATTGTTTTGATAATTCAATGCTTTCTTATAAAGGCTATCATCTCGCCCCACCATGAATATATTTGTTTCTTGGGGTGTCCAACTTACAAATACCAAGTTGTCGACTTCTAATGCCTGAATTTCGCAAAGGCATTGTAACAGATATCGCGGTGGGAATTGAGAGTGTACTTTATTTACAGGACATTTGATCTCCACTGCTGTTTTAGTTGAACTAAGGGACGTGTCCTCTCTCAAACTGCCGTCTGGTGAAACTACCATAAACGGCTTTTCATCTTGATTAATGACAACACATCCCTCCTCGTAAAATGTCAAATTTGGAAAGAATACAGGCAATACTTTTCCAACAATAGTTGCAACTGCATTTTCTTCGTTTTCCATGCCATGTTGCATGGCAAGTCTTACAACGTGTGAGGGTTCTTTCTGCTTTACCCCGCAAATCACATTATCAAAGTAGTCTTGAAGTCTACCTAGCCCGTCACATCCTGTTGCAGTGTACATTGTACTTCCTGTTACTTTAACACTTTTCCTAATTTTAAATCATTCGTCAGATCGCTGTTTGATGAATCTCGTATTTTCAGATTCTTTTGTCCCGTCGACGCATACGTAAAGATCATTTTGTGATAAATTAACTTTCGTCCCTCAACAAAGTGACTACCGTTGATGTACGCCACAGTCAGTGCAATCCTATTTGTTATGTTTGCGGCAAGTTCTAAGTAGCAGTCAATATCATAGATGAAAGCAATTATAGCACTTATATTACTTTCCTTTTCTCCAATCAGAGTCCCCTCCCCTTTCGATCAGCTTTGCTTTTGCGTATTCTTTCTTATTCTTTATTTCCCTAATCTGAAACATGTCATTTAAAGTAGATGATAACACCATAAGTAAAACGTTTTTTTTTCAATTTCCTGTCCTTGACTCGTTTAGATCTTTCAAATCGCCTTCATATGGTTTGAGTTCTTCTATAACGTCATCAACTTCTTTTAGACGTTTTTCTAATCTTCTCTTTTTGTCACTTAAGGTCTCATTCATTTCAAATCCGAGTAAGTCAACATCTCCTGAATCTTTTAGTAAGCCTTGTTTTATTTTCTTGCCATCAAAAGTAAGACAAGCGGACTTCTGAAAGAGATTTTCATTTAAGCAACTATTATATCATCATAAATACCGGGCTTCCTTTCACCTTACAGCCGAAGCAAAGGCAATTCAACTTGCATTTGAATATATAGAATCATCTAGTGATAATTTATTTACAATTTTTTCAGACTCCCTCTCCTGTTTACAATCAATAAGCAGTATGAACATTGATCACCCGTATATTTTAGATATTTTAACCAAATACTTTAATATCACAAATCAAGGTAAAGTTGTTGAATTTTGTTGGATTCCAAGTCATATTGGTATTTCTGGTAACACTAAGGCTGACAGTGCTGCGAAAAAAGCACTTCAGTATGAAATTGTTCACTTTAAAATTCCTTATACTGATTTGAAATTTTTAATTAAAAATTATGTTAATTCTCTAATAATAAACTTTATGCAATACAGAACACAGTTAATCATTCATCTAATTTTGGTCTGAAACGTCAGGATGAAGTTATTATTTCAAGAATTCGTATTGGACATTCAAGGTTCACTCATTCATATCTACTCAACAAGGAACAACAACCCGAATGCATCTCTTGTGACTGTGTAATTACTGTACAACACATAATGTTAGAATGTTCTGATTTTTCGCCCATACGTAGTAGACTCTTTAAAAATATACATACAATGCATGACCTTTTTCAAAATATTAATCCGTTTACAATATTAAAGTATTTGCAAGAAACTGATTTTTACTGTAAAATCTAAATTAATGTATCTTAATGAAAATCATTTTTAATTATTTTAATTGAACAGCTTTACATTTTTAATTTTGAGGTCCGTCGGATGGGACGTTAAATGGTGCCCCGTGTCAAGGATTACAACCCCCTTGGCACGCAAAAGATCGTTTCTCTGATTTTCGAAAAAGAGTAGGCTCATTGGGGGCCGTCAGAGAAACCCAAAACTTTAAAAACTGGTCACATGATTTACTTTTAATCGCCGATATTTGGCTGAAATATTGCCGATTCGGCGTAAAACATTAATCAATCAATCAATCCTTTCAGCTTGAACTCCATACGGGTCAAAGCTCCTCAATAGACTAACATCTGGTACAGCAAAATTCACGTCAGAGGAATTAGGCGTTGGAATAGTTGAAAGAATCCTTACTCCTTCATTCTTGTATCCACCCATGAAATGAACAAATTTTGCTCCAAACAGTCTCCAACCAAGCTTCCAAAACTTTTTCGTTTCTTCAAAGTATCTCGTACTGCACAAGAAAACCACTTCACAACTTCAGCCCAGAGTTGTAATGAAATATTTTGTGGTGGAAATTTCTGGTCATTTACAAGTCTTAAAAAACTGACCATAGTTTCGTCCATGTTGCCACAATTTGAGAGTTTTTCCATCACTGAAGGTGCAAGCTTGATGAGCTCCTCCGTAAGAGATTCCTCCTTTTCGTCGTTTTCTTTGCTCTCTGTGAAGTTGCTGATAGGTAAAAAAACATCTTCATCAACCCTTGCTCTGGTTTCGTTGATAGACGCATGACTAAACAAAACACGGGCCGAATTTTTTTTTTCCACGCTTTGCAAGAGGGGAGGTTAGCCATTTTGATCTGGATACAGCTGATTTTGGTGTCAACGGAGACTTTGAAAATTTACGCTTTATACTACTAGTACTTCTGAATGGTGAATCGTGAATTAGGGTGATGTTTGATACACTATGTGTCTCTTTATTGACGCGAGAAGTTATTCCTGAGTTAAGAAAAGGTGATTTTAAAGCAGAAATATAAATTCTGTTTTCTTTTGTGGAAGGCCGCCAATTTCTTTTAGGTCTGTTCAGTGATAAATTAGATTTCTTCCTCATGTCAAGGTCTATAAGAAAAAACATAAATGTCACTTAAAGTATTAAGATAACTTCGATCGTGGGACTGATCGTTACATTTTATATCGTAATTACTGATCATTTCTCATGAAACAACATTTTGAGTAGTTTTTCGTAACATACACTAGATATCAAAATATGGTGAGCATCTCCACATCACTGGTGATAAAGGAGGTTTCCACTTAAGTATAGTAGCTTGGTCCCTTTTTTCGCCCTTGTTTTACAGATTATACTTGAGGTTATGGTATAATTTTTATTTTCATGGTGTATAACATGGTATTTCTGATTAAAATTTTGTACAATTATTATTAATGACTTTGAGTATCAAGAAATAAAAGCCAATTTTCAACACCTACTGCACATACAAATTCCGGAACATTTTCTATCAAACAGAGTGTGGTTTCGCTACTACATATAAATGGGCGGAGACATTTAAATTAGGTACTATATAAAGGAAGACATGGTGAACGCTAGCGTGAGATAAGAAATAATTAACAATGTACGGGTTACAATAATATTCAATAAGCTTGAATTTTATTTTGCACTATTCGTATTCTTCTTAATTTGGCGTGAATGAGGGGTCTTCTTTTTGTTCTTGAGGTATTTTTGGTATGAAAATCCTCTAATCACTTTTTTAATTTTTAATCTATAAATGCATCTATCAAATATATTAACCACTATATTAATTTTCTTTCATATTACAATTTAAAAAGTACAACCGATCGAATAATAAATTACGGTAAATACACACAGAAATACACTTCCATTCCTTTTTGTAAAGGGGAGCTGAGAAAAAAAGAAGTTTGATAAAAAAAAAAAAAAGAAAAAAAAAGTGAACTCTTCCAAACTTGAAAAAAAATTATTATGTAGGAGTGGGAACCAAACTATTACTCATATTTGAAAAATAAAACAACAATTTCAATGTGTGTTTATTCATATCGTACCAGCCTAAGGGGGTAAGAAAGTTTTTTTTTTTATTGGGGGGGGGGGGGTGAAGAACTATAGATTTATCGCTGAAAAGAAGGGGTCACCCCTCCCCCTAACACTACATGTCTGACATGTATATTTATTTCTTAATTTTGCTCTAAATTCCGCAATGAAGATTCCGATTTACTTATCGATTATTGTTTAAAATATACATGGCGTGTACAAATCGCGTAATATACATGTGTATAATCACTTCAAAAAACATTTGTTGAACAATAGAAACATAATTATTATACTTCATAAGGATTCTTAATAATAAATATCACAAGATTGGTAAATGAAATTCAAACTCAATATTCATCTACTCCGTTGCATTAATACATTCGAAGTTTTTCTGAGTTTATATGCACCCTAAAACCTGACAAAAGTGTAAGGTTGCTTTGAATATTGAAATGGTCAGTACAGTGCATTTGTTTTTATATACTGACTAAATGTGAAGAAATTGTAACGTCCTTGGTATTTTTGCTTGTTTGTTTCTTTTTCGCAAGAAATTGATTAAATGTGTATTTATATAGGTAATAAATCTACTCGTATATTATTGTGTTGTTCGCAATGCCCAGGAAAATTGCAATTACATGTATGAGAATAAAAATATGTCCATGAAAATCATAATTTGTAAGAACTTTAATATGAGTGATATCCTTCGAAGTCTATACAACCTTGTTTTGAATTTCAAAAAATAAAAGCTGGTGACTGCACTTCTCAAGTACGAGCTACATGTGTCGCTTCCTAGAGAAAGCACGCTTTCCGGAGGTATACACCTGTGGCGGTGTGGAATCACGTGATATATTATCTATTCTTAGCAGGTCAGCAAGAGGTTAATCTTATGTAAATGTACTCACCAAACAGATTCAAAATCATGATACTTTTAAGTAAAAAACATAGAGCGCAATGTTGTTCAACAAAGATATTTTCACACAATCTGTATAAATATAATATACATATTATATTTTAATCTCGACTTTGAACAAATCTGCGCTCGATGTTTACGAAAGCTGAGAAGTGGGTACCTGTCACAAATTTCTTTTGATATTCATGAAAATTAAAGGACCCCACCTTCAAAACACGGCTTCGCGTGTTGTCTATTTCATTTATTTGACATTTTTAAACGTTGACGCAAATACTACAGACATGATAGAATAATATAATTTACTTTTTACCGGCCGCCAGGAGGCGGTCGGTTATATGATATGAAAGTTTTAAGTCACCGTGCGTTTCTGCGGAGTTAGAACAATTTGAATAACAATTATTTAACATTCATGTAATAGAATATTAAGAAAGAGTGTCTAAATGTAAAATAAAAACGCATAATAATCATAAAATTAAAATTTTATGAATAATGGGTTAATGTTTCATCCAATCCTGATTGACAAACTCCGACATAACTGAAGTGCGGAGAAATAAGCACACATGTTGGGCATAGTCTAAAGCAAGGACCGCGTTATATACATGTCTAAACAAACTTTACTTTCTCTACTTCAACAGGATTTGTTGTATATATAATTTAAATTGACGTGTAAATATAAATATACATTGTACTTTTAATACGGAAATTTTTCAAAAATATGACTTAATCTTAATTTATTATCAGACAGAATATTAGGAGATTTTTCTCCAACAGACAAGGATAAAGCGCGTTTTACAACATGCCAAACCTTTTCCGTCCACATGTCACACCAAAACAAGATAGAGAAGAAATGTAGTGGCGGATCTAGAGGGAGTTGGGGGTTTCAACATCCTCTGAGCGAGCGAGGAGCCCCGCATAGTTGAAAACTTGTTACGTTTTATTTAATGTTAAACTATCTCTAGTTAGATAAGTTCAAACGTTAGTTTTAATGGTTAAGTGTTAAAACTACTTAAACATCAAACTTCCGCGAGAGTTCGTTTATAAACTTACTGAGTGCGGGGACACAGAGGGCTATGAGTAAGTTGCTTAAATACATTTTATTTGTAGCAATGTACATGTATTATCATGATTATGTACTGAAGAAAATCCTGGGATGTCGCATTCAAATGTTTAATGTCACAGGGATATATATTAATTAACAGATAAATAGAAGAATTCAGTTTCTAATTTATTATATGAAAGAATTAATTGGTTTGCGGCCGATTTTTGACGCTTGCGTCAATATGTTTCTTGTTAAGTTTTTTAATGAAAGTTTAAAATTTGACGAGTAACCGGGGACCACAGATAATGCCTTATTGAGACTTCTTCTTTATTATCCTTTATTATCTTTTTACTATGTAAAACGCATTGAATTCCATTAAATTGCCAATGAATTGTAAAAGATATCAAGTCCGTGGAAACAATCGCGAGCAACTTTGGCTGAGTCGGAGATTGTGCACGAATGTTCTCGCTATACGCTCAAAACTCCAACATTATTGGACTAACATCGTATCTGTTGTGAAAATCATTATACTCTGGCGAGGGTTAGATGGTGAAAAACATAGAAGAAAGTATTACTTACTGTTCAAATTTCCCCCGAAGTGAAACTTTAATACGCCATTTTTCCGTGGAACTAATCAATCGCGTATCACGTGGTCTGCCACAGTGATATTATATACCAGTTTTGTAGCTGTAGATGTAGATATGATCATCCTGACTTTGACGCTTTTAAATTTTTTGCATGACTGTAGTTTACTTCCTGTTTGTCACAATGTGTGCACTCAGTGCAAGAACGCCTTGACAGCCCGTCAGTTTTTCGTGCTGGGAACCGATTCTGTGTTGTATGTCAAAATTATAAGTTGACAGAACTTGTAGCCATCTGGCCAATTGACCTTCTGGATTTTTGAATTTGAGGACCAATTTCAGTGCATCATGGTCAATGCAAATGAGAGAAACTTTTTACCATACAAGTAATAGTAAAAATGTTTGTCTGGCTCGATGATTGCAAGTAATTCTCTTCTAGTTACATAGTAGTTTCTTTCACTTTTATTTAGTGACCCGTTTAAGTATGCAATGACATCTGTATCTAAAATGAAATTTTCATCCAGAAATGGGTATCTTAGAATACGAGGTAACAAGGGCAGTTTTGAATGTGTGAAAGGCATGCTCACAGTGAGGTTACCAAAGAAAGAGGCCCACGGGCCTTATAGGTTACTTGAGTTTCATGTAACAACTTTCCAACAATTGAATTGGTTCGTGTTTTAAATCGGAGGCCATGAAATTCAAAATTTTGAAAGAGGCATTATTGCTTATCATAACTATACATGTTTGCTTACTTTGGTTATTTAATACTCACAGATAGATCAGACTAACACAGAGAAAATGCATTTCCACTTTATAACTAGTTGTGCACCCCACCCCACAGGAACCGCAATTTCAAAATTCTGGATTTTATTTTATCATAAATGGTCGATCAATACCAAAAACCAGATTTTAAAGCATTAATATATTTTCAGACTATATAACCCCCACCCCCACCCCAAGTACCCCTAACCCAAGGGCCCTGAAATTAACCATTTTGGAAAAGGCATCTTTCATCATCATTAATTTCTACTCAGAACATTGGCATAATACTCAGGGACAAACGTTAAAAAAAATTGATAGAGGGCAATGCTTGCTGAGCCCTCCATTACTTTTTGACCCGAGGTCAAATATTGCCTATAATTCAATACAATGACATTGTATTTTGTTTATCCTGCAAATATTTTGTTTATCCTGCAAAATATATTTACATTTGACCTCCAAAATGAACTATTTTCAACCTAATTTAGACAAATCTCTGCAGAGGTAGCATAAGACGCCATTACGTAAAATTGCAATACACATGTCACAATGATTTTAGAACGTGGGAATACAAGCATGGGGCTTTATAAGGACATTGACGGAATAAAGCTTTAGTGTATTAGGTTAATTAATTAGGTTAATGCAGGATAAAATTAAAAATGACATGTACTGAAAATTTGGTGGCATGTTTTAATTTTTTTTAAAGAAGCACCGGGTCGGGAAAGACGAAACTAATGTAGAAGCATCCCCAGGTAGTGTAGATCCAAGTTTATTCAAATCAGTCTCCTCAACCCTTTTTGGGGTAGGTCTGAACCACTTATGCATTTAAGCTTTTCAATACTGGATTGATTTTGTTTTTTTTATTGCCACAGTGCCGTGGTGAGTGATGTGGCCCACTGGCATGTTGTTTCCCTTCAATATACAGATCAGTAAATAAATTGACATCATTCATAAATTTATTACCTAATTTCATTTTTTCTTTCACTTTGTTGATGATCTTTTCAGGATCAGGTAGATTTGAGAAATTAACAGTGCATTTTGCTTGCTGATACTTTTTTTAGGATGGTCACAAGCTATTCCAGAAGAGTTCCAGTGCAACTGCCATCGGTTTCTGGAGAACATTCAAAAAGAACATGGATGCCATGGTAAAGTTTCTACTCATCTGTACAAAATGTTAAATTTTATTCTGATCACCTGTTAACATTGTCTGTCAGTCTGTCCATCTCTCTGTCAAACTTACACTATTATTAATTTTACTGCAGAAGCACCTTGCCAAATTCAACCAACTTGCCATGAAGCATATGCACAAAAGGGGTATAAATTGCCATCTTTCAAGGGAAGATTTTTAAGGAGAAAAGAAAAATCACTTTATGAAATTTAGAAAACCTCAGCAAAATTCAGAAAACATTAAATTTTTATCAAACCTTCCTGACACAGTGTAGAATAAGACGGAGGGTGAGGGGTCATTTCTATATATAAGTTTCTAATGGAGAAACTTCAGATACCCATTTCACACTAAGATTAGTATGAGCAAACGATGTATCAATTTTTAAACTAAAATCATTTTGGTTAGTTCATGGTCACATTTATACAAAATTGCATGATATAGGCCTTACATATGCATACGACTACATGTTGTATGATACAGCTGCATTAATATATATTTAAAGTCTCATACAGGATTAAAAAAGGTATTTTATTTTTTCATTTTCTAGATGAAACAGTCTCCAGAGCGATGGCTTGCACTGGAACAAAGAATTGAAAAAAAGATCGGAGCTCGGAATAAAAAAGATTGAAAAAAATACAGTGTTTGTTGTCATTGTTCCAGCTGTATGATCATATGAAATTATTGTAATCAAGAGGCACACAGGATTTAAATTTAATACAATTAAAATGAATAAATGTCTTTCTTCGGCGAGAATCTCAAGTGAAATGAAATCACATTTTTCACAAATTTTCGCATGAATATCGTGCGAATTTTAAATTATATGAAGTTCATATGAAAATCGTGCGAGAAATTATGTGGCGTTTTCGCATAAATTTCATGCGATTTGTTTTTGCGAAGATTTCACATGAAATTCGCATGAATTTCATATAAAATTTATGCGAGTCACTTTTGCCAGTGTATGAATCCCCGTGAGTCATAATCGCGAACGAAAAATAACAGACATGCTGCTGTTGTATTAAGAGGTGTCTTAAACAATACTTGCAATTTCAAACAAGCTGCCACAAACAGTATCCAAAGACCCTTCATATTTGCCAGGAAGTCACTGGGTAGTGTTCTAGATGTACAGTCCGAAACATGCCGAAGTTTACGAAAGTTTGGGAAATGTACCCGGATATTACAATGCTGCCTTTGATACTGTTATGTTATTACAAAGTAACTGTGAAAGTTGTTTATACAATAATGTTCAGATCCACATCAAAGAGTGTTTCATGTGGATATCATGTATTGTTTTATATATGGATGAAATGTTATAATTATTTAATGTCACAAATAATAGGAATATTACCTCTGCACTAATCCCGATACTTATGTCAACGAGTTTGTAAATAAATACCAGATATCTGTAGAGGGGGAAAAGAGTGTTGCTTATAAATAGTTTCAAAGCAGTACAAATGTTGATATCACATTTGAGCTCGGATACTAGAAGAAGGAAGTATGCATTGTGGGAAAACGAATCCGTTTTATGATTTCAATCACCTACAACCTGTGTGATATCAGGCGCAACAATGTCAGGAAAAAATCATTTTATTTATCGCATTTTACGGTATCAAATAAAATGTTCGAAATTCCGCCATTCAATATAGTTTACTATTATATTCAGTATAAACCTCTGTTCGAGGACATTGAACAAAACATTCCGAATTTTAGTTTATATCAAGGGTTAGCATCCAAAGATCAAATAGAAGAATAGACGGAATCGTGTTTATTATAGACGATTTAATGACACAGCAACAAGTGAAGAAACCGTTGCAGTTTTTAGTATCACGGCACATCACAAGAACTGCAAAGTGTTTTTTAAAACCCAAAATTTATTTTTTCAGTCAAAGAACTTTGCAGTTTGTCTTTAAATTGTCATTGCATGGTTTTTGTTTTGTTCTTTAAGAGACTCGAGACAGATATTGTCATTTGGAGCCCAAGTCTATCCAGGGCAATCCTCGTTTTTCAAGGACGCATATCAACCAGAAGTCTCTGTCAAGACTGTAGCTCTACTGGTATGTACTTATCAAAAACCATTGCACTATTTTATGTATCTTTGTGTAGTCTACTTGTGTGCCAACTTATTTTGAAATCAAACTATAACTGTAGAAGGAGTAGCGTTTTTAAGGAATTTCACAGAAAATTCTATTTTTAGTAACCATGGTAACACCTTTCATCGAAATCAGAAACCGATACACTATTCTATATATCTTAGGGTAGTCTACTTGTGTGCCAAGTTGTATTGAAATCAGACCAAAACTGTAGAAGTAGTAGCGTTTTAAAGGAATTTCACAGAAAATTCTATTTTTAGTAACCATGGCAACATCGTTCATCGGAATTAAAAACCGATGCACTATTCTATGTATCTTAGTGTAGTCTACTTGTGTGCCAAGTTATATTAAAATCAGACCAAAACTATAGAAGGAGTAGCGTTTTTATGGAATTTCACAGAAAATTCTATTTATAGTAACCATGGCAACACCATTCATTGAAATCAAAAACCGATGCACTATTCTATGTATCTTAGTCTAGCCTACTTGTGTGCCAAGTAATATTGAAATCAGACCAAAACTGTAGAAGAAGTAGCGTTTTAAAGGAATTTCACAGAAAATTCTATTTTTAGTAACCATGGCAACATCGTTCATCGGAATTAAAAACCGATGCACTATTCTATGTATCTTAGTGTAGTCTACTTGTGTGCCAAGTTATATTGAAGTCAGACCAAAACTGTGGAAGGAGTAGCGTTTTAAAGGAATTTCACAGAAAATTCTATTTTTAGTAACCATGGCAACACCGTTCATCAAAATTAAAAACCCATGCACTATTTTATGTATCTTAGTGTAGTCTACTTGTGTGCCAAGTTATATTGAAATCAGACTAAAATTGTAGGAGGTGTAGCGTTTTGAAAAATTGTTTACAGTAAGAGGACTCTCTCTTTCTCTCTGTTATTAATAATATTTTTTGTACGGACAGACAGACAGACGGACGGACGCCGGACGCATTACTATCGCATAAGCTCTTCTGGTCTCTGACCAGTAGAGCTAAAAAGCAACATCAAAACCATATGGATACTTATTGGTTGATAAACCCAGCCAGTCAAAATCAACATAGGTTGCGCACGCAAATATATCCACAGGAAGACACCGTGATATATTTACCAAGGGAATAATACCAAAAAGAGTTATTTCGAGTACTATGAGCCTTCTGGGTTCGGCGTTATAAAACATACTTAAGTCTGAGAATGCTCTCAGGTCTGAGAATTTTCTCAAATCCAAAATTCTCAAAATCAGCGGCCGTCATAAAAAAAGTTGAGAAAAATAACGATTCCTTAAACTCTTTTATTCTCAAATTCTCAGCTGAGTAATTCTCAAGAGTTGAGTTGAGAATTTCATATAATTTTTTTTGAGAATTCTCTCAGTTTTATGACGGCGGACCCTGGTGATATCAAATGCAGCAGTCCTTAAAACATTGTATTCAGTGGACCCCAAACAAAGAAAAGCTTTATTAAGAACGATGACCAAAAATCAACAACAGGCTTTGTGCGAAATAAATTTAAACGTCTACAAGGGGACATTTTCATTAACAAAGTTTTATATTAAGAGATTGTCTCCTCATCAAAACACCATTCATAAACGGAGCAGCAGGTAATTTTCAATTTCTTTATTGCAAAAGACATACGTCTTATAGCATTAATACAATATATAAACAAAGGAAATAATCGAAAATGGCCGGTCAGTCCTTGTAAATAAGGAGATAAAGACGAGTGCCAAACGGAAACTATTACTTCGGGAACATACAATACTACCTATTTTACTATAACCGTCATTGAGTATACTAAATAATGTCTCGGGAGTTACTTTTAATACCAAAAGAAAAGTATGACATACTCTTAAAATCAAAAGAAGAACCACATATCATTCAAGGAAAAAAAAAAACAATTTACCAAAAGAGCAACCAGCAGAAATTCAAACAAAAACTACTGACAAAAAAAGAAACGTCAAGAATAAAAGAAAATCAACAAGGTTTTGGATACATCGTCTAAAAGAAAACAAAAGAAGAAGAAACAGTGGTTTAAACTTTAATTAGAACATTATAATTCATTTTGTTAAAATATACAATAAATTATAAAAAAAAAAAAAAAAAAAAAAAGCAATCTTGTCATGTTTTAGCTCACCTGAGCCGAAGGCTCAAGTGAGCTTTTCTGATCAAAATTTGTCCGTCGTCTGTCGTTGTTGTCGTAAACTTTTCACATTTTCATCTTCTAAAGAACCACTAGACCAATGTCAACAAAACTTGCTACAAAGTATGCTTGGGTAAAGGGGATTCAAGCTTGTTCAAATGAAGGGCTACACCCTTTTCCAACGGGAGATAATTATGAATTAGAGAAAAATTAATGACATTTTTAAAAAATCTTCTTCTCAAGAACCACTGGGCCAGGAAAGATGAAACTGATGTGGAATCATCCTCAGGTAGTTTAAATTCAAGTTTGTTCAAATTATGACCCCCGGGGGTAGGGTGGGGCCAAAATGGCCCATCAAACCTGAACATAGGAATATGTAGGAAAAATCTTTAAAAATCTTCTCAAGAACCACTGGGCCAAGAAAGATGAAGCTCATGTGGAAACCTCCTCAGGTAGTGTAGATTTAAGTTTGTTCAAATCATGACCCCCCGGGGGTAGAGTGGGGCCAAAATGGCCGAAAACTTTAACATAGGAATATATAGGAAAAATCTTTAAAAATCTTCTTCTCAAGAACCACTGGGCCAGGAAAGATGAAACTCATGTGGAATCATCCTCAGGTAGTGTAGATTCTAGTTTGTTCAAATCATGACCCCCGGGGGTAAAATGGGGCAAAAATGGCCGATCAAAGTTTTACATAGGAGTGTATAGGAAGTCTTTTTCTCAAGAACCATTGAGACAGGAAAGATGAAACTCATGTGGAATCATCCCCAGGTAGTGTAGATTCAACTTTGCACTGCCTTAAAGACCAGAGGCAGTGGCTGAGGTTTTACCACAGGACATGATGGCCTACAGAGCTGCTATCCACTCTATTATTGATGTTTTCCCAAACAAAATGGTGATTGTGAGGAATATATTTACATGTGTAAACCCTGAGAAGCTGTTATTCCAAGACCCAAGTAAACAGATGACAGTGCTACTTCAGACACAGATGAATATGTATTAGAATTATAAGAACACTCGGCTGTAGCACATGAAATATCGAGAAAGTATTTAAAACAAATACAGTTTACCAGAAAAAGTATTATGATTCAAAAGCGGAGGCAGAAAATTTCAGTGGGGCCAGCCAGTGTGGTTTTATGATTCCTCGAAGAAAGTTGGAGTGTGCAGCAAACTGACCTGTAAATGGAAAAAGACCCTATGTTATTATAAAGAAGATTGATGATGCCACCTGCCTGGTCAAGAGGTCAGAAAAACAGCCAGCAAAAGTTTATCGTACGGACAGATTGTCTTCCCTAAAAAGATAAAAATCCACCAAAATAGTATCAGAAGAGAAATGAACATAAGCCGAAATTAGACTCGAGTGGAAGATACATACCTATGATTACTAGATGCAGATATATTTTTTTAATTTTTCCTTGTGTGTTTTGGTGCTGGTGGAGGGAGGTGACGGATGGTGCACAATCTGTTGCCCACGCCTCTTATGTAGAGAGGTGACGGACGCGTGCAATCTATGTCCCTCACCAGAGTTTGGCACCGAAATGTAGCTAGCCAGTGCATCTCAAGGGTGTGACCAGTGTTGTTGATTTAAGTTTACATGCATCTCGATTGCAAGCCATGTGGTCAGAAGTTTGACAGTAGAAGGAAGTTAAAGGAGCATCTGGCCCCAACCGCCACCATGTCTTACGACTTATCTGCCCCTTTTGTGTTGACAAGGACGCTACCTTCAACATAGCGGCTTATCTAAAGATCCACATCCTCAAGAGACATAGGGATGCCGTTACTGCCACCAATGTCCCAGTTGATGAGCTCCTGTCTGAGAATAATTGTTCTACCTCTCTTTCTACCCAGAGCACAATGGGTTTCTTTTAAAACCAACGGACCGCAACACTCTCGTTCACGTTCTTTACTAGAGTGGGCCAGAAGAAATTCAGCTTCCTCTATTGGGCCAAAGATTCGAAAGACCAGGAGTGTATGGTTGGAGGGTTGGGAAAGTGCAGCTACCGAATTTAAAGTTGCCAGGACCAAAAAGGAAAACAACGTGGTCGGCAGACGCACGATAAAACAGTAAATTACAATCAAAATTTACAATGACTTGTAATTACCTAAACTGTAACTGACTGAAGTTTTTCATACTGTAATTGTTAGTCCGTTATTTATACAATGAATTGACGATGGATTTTTTAAATTTATTTATTAAGACAAAGTAGTTGGCAAAGATTTATAGTTACCTGCAAGTCAAAAAAATATATTTCAGATCTTCCGGCTTATTCAGTTACATCAATAATGCATATGAATCATTGAGGCTTGGTATTCTTAGATTAATACGGACAGTAGATAATCTTTCATTTTTCTCCCTTAATTGTACTGTGCAGAAATCAACACTTTAGTTTTTCATTAATTGATTGTATATTGATTAACGTTCCTGTCGAGAATTTTTCATTCTAATATGGAGACGCGCCATCACTTGCCGATGGAGAGCTTCAAATTTTGCCCTAAATTCGGCACTCAGGGTCATTGAGCAGGGAGGGATCTTTTTTGTGCCAGCACCTGCTGCGACACGGGACCTCGGTTTATTCGGTCTCATTCGAAGGACAGGTCTCCACGTCCCACAGTGGGATTGGAACCCGCGACGTAAGGATCAACTCCTTAATTCGCGATTCTAGAGCAAACGCTCTACCACTACGCCACGCGGGCGACAAGTTTTTCAAATAGTTTATCTAGGGGTGGGGTGTATCGTCATCCATTGTTTAGGTTATAAGTATTTGCGCACTTCTTGATAACATTTTAGTTTAGTGGATTCTGACTTTGGTATATAAGTACATTGATTAACTTTCCATACATCCAACTATCATTTAAAGTCTTAAAATTTAATATTTTAATTTTGAGTAATTTTTCATAAAGAAACGACTCCAAGACTTAATGCATTTATGGTAGTTAAGTTATTTTGATACTTTGCAATCTTTGTTTAACATTTTTCTTCAAAATTAATAGATGGATTGGATACTTTAGAGATAAACGTTGATCCGACTGAATTTCGTGAGTTTGAAGCTGAGGAGGAAGTGGCTTCTGTGTAGCATGAGGCAGGACAGCTTTGTCCAGTACGGAACTGTCCTTCACATCCACATGTATTTCAATGACTCAGAAGTTACCGCGTTCACTATTTGAGCTTCAATAACGAAGAGTGTGCCATGCATGATTGGGAACGACTTTACAGTACCAGTCCCCAGAAAAAACGCGCTAAAATGTGTCGCCAAAGGCGACTTCAGTTGTTATGAGATCGCGTGAGCGCGAGGTTTTTTTTGGCCTTTTGACTTCAAAATCGAATTCTACGGTTAAAAGTTTAGTTTAAATCTTCGTTTCGAAACGTAGTTTTTAACCTAATTCTGGGAAAAAAATTAATAAATATTGTTTATTCATGGAAACCAGAAGTCTCTGTCGAGACTGTAGCTCTACTGATTTGTACTGATCAAAAACAGATGCACAGAATTATGTATCTTAGTGTAGTCTACTTGTGTGATAAGTTATATTGAAATCAGACCAAAACTGTAGAAGGAGTAGCATTTTAAAGGAATTCCACAGAAAATTTTACTTTGAGTAACTATGGCAACACCGTTCATTGAAATCAAAAACCGATGCACTATTATATGTAAATTAGTGTAGTTTACTTGTGTGCCAAGTGATAATGAAATCAGACCATAACTGTAGAAGGAGTAAGGTTTTAAAGGAATTTCTCAGAAAATTCTACTTTTAGTAACCATTGCAACACCGCTCATCGAAATCAAAAACCGATGCACTATTTTATGTATCTTAATGTAGTCTACTTGTGTGCCAAAAGATATTGAAAAGAGACTAAAACTGTAGAAGGAGTAGCGTTTTAAAGAAATTTCTCAGAAAATTCTATTTTTAGTAACCATTGCAACACCGCTCATCGAAATCAAAAACCGATGCACTATTTTATGCATCTTAGTGTAGTTTACTTGTGTGCCAAGTAATATTGAAATGAGACTAAAACTGTAGAAGGAGTAGCGTTTTAAAGAAATTTCTCAGAAAATTCTATTTTTAGTAACCATGGCAACATCGTTCATCGAAATCAAAAACCGATGCACTATTTTATGTATCTTAGTGTAGTCTACTTGTGTGCCATGTGATATTGAAATGAGACTAATACTGTAGAAGGAGTAGCGTTTTATAGGAATTTCACAGAAAATTCTATTTTTAGTAACCATGGCAACTGAAATCTAAAACCGATGCACTATTTTATGTAAATTAGTGTAGTCTACTTGTGTGCCAAGTAATAATGAAATCAGACCAAAACTGTAGAAGGAGTAGCGTTTTAAAGGAATTTCTCAGAAAATTCTATTTTTAGTAACCATGGCATCACCGTTCATTGAAATCAAAAACCGATGCACCATTTTATGTATCTTAGTGTAGTCTACTTGTGTGCCAAGTTATATTGAAATCAGACTTAAATTGTAGGAGGAGTAGCGTTTTGAAAAATTGTTTACAAACAGACGGACAGACAGACAGACAGACAGACGGACGGACGCCGGACGCATTACTATCGCATAAGCTCTTCTGGTCTCTGACCAGTAGAGCTAAAAAATCGTCAAAGAATAATTCTGAACGAAGCGCGTGCGGTGCATACTTAGTGTCATTTCTTTCGGACTTCACCATGTAAACAAACGAAGAAAATGTCTTTTAAGCTGAATAAAATTACAGAAACAACTGAATGTCTTAACTTATGTAAAAGAACGAGTTACTAACCCTAATCCATCGGATGGTATGCAAGGACTGAGACGTTTAGACGAAATCTCTCGGGCCGATGCGAAACTAACCGTTATCAGTCGAACAATGTGCGTGGACTAACCCTAATCTCTCGGATGAATGCGAAACTAACCCATATCAGTCGAATGCTAGTGCAAGGACTAACCTTAATCTCTCAGGTGGGTGCTATACTAACCCTAATCAGTCGAATAGTGTGCAAATTTAACCCATTTCAGTTGAGTGACGTAAATTTTACGTCATAGCGCAATGAGCGCGAGGATCTTGCGGATCTGGGGGCTGGTCAAGTAAAGTCTACCCCATGACTGTCCCAGTTTGTTTTGTAGCCTGGATTTCCACAAGTGTAATAACATTAATCGTCATCTGCGTCATGAACACGGGGAGTTACAATTCTGTTTAAGGAAACGATATACTAACAATCCACGCTATTTGGATCAACAGGGGTGTTGCTAAAACGCGGAACGGAAAACGGAACGGAAAGCGGAACGGAACGGAATATATTATTTCAGATAAAATCACTTCAAGTAGACAAATTTTATCAAAAACGATATATATTTTACTTTTTCAATCCCCCATTAGTAAATACAAGTTGATTTAGTCATGTTCAATCTCTTATTCACGAAAATTGTTGACATAGCAGTGACGTAGAATCGAATTTGAATGAATGTGTGAATGTTTGAAGGGGGGGGGGGATTAAACTGAGCTTTAAAGAATTTGTCAAGAAAGAAAGAAGACAATTGTTTTATTTGGGAGGGGGAAAGGAGGTTCCAACTCCCAGCATCTTTCAATACTAATTTTTTAATACTAACTTGCTAAGCAGTAATTACAATGATTATATCAAAATGTGTGTGTGTGTGTCTGTGTTGGGGGGGGGGGTTCAATGTGAAAGGCTATGCCTGGAAAAAAGTTGGGGGAGGTAAATATTCAAATATTCGATATCTAGATAAACCATGGTAAGAGAAATAATAGGCAAAAAAAATCTGGATATTAGAATCGGAAACTTTTCGGTGGTAAATTTAATATTCAGTAGCATCTTTATATTCAATGAAGTTTAAGTATATTTGTATATGGTACATGGGGGGGGGGGTATGAATGACCCCGTAAAACATTTGAGTTTGTTTTTTTCGCTCATCCAAATGGTCTGAGAAGTTGCAACCCCCCTCCTTCCCTATTTGTGTCCAAAAATGCATAAGATTTAATAAATCATTTTTGTTGGTGTCGCTGTTGGTCCCTAGCTACTCACACCCCTCCCCCCTTCAACATTCCTGGTTTCGCCAATTTTTGCATAGTCTGAATGTAAAAATACTATAGTAGTTATTTTTGTCATTACAGATACATGTATCTACAAATTAGTATCAAATTATTCTGCTATTTCAAGGCAATGCCTTTTTTTCATGAATGAGCTCTTTTATTTAAGAAAAAAAAAATTCCTTATCTACGATGCATACTCATGATTTGAGTCTAGTTGGTATGTATTTTATAGATAATTGTATGTACAAGTGCCAGTTCTGAGGGGTACATGATTCATGAAAATATATCATAGCTTACGATAAATGTTTATTAGATATGACTTTTATATCAAGAATATTGCTTTTAATATCTGATTTACATCGAGTCTAGGTTATTTGTTTGACATAAATTTTCCGTTTTCCGTTCCGCTTTCCGTTCCGTTTTCCGTTCCGCGTTTTAGCAACACCCGATCAACAGTGCTACCTGATGCCACTCCCTCCCATTTGTAAGCAAGCCAGAGACGGCCGCAGCTGCCAGGAAAAGAGATTGGTGACAACTTTCAAGTAAGCGATGCAGGTATTTAAAGCACACAACAGCTGCAGTAAATATGCATTGGAGATGTTGCGTGTTTTGTGCCACCAAATGTTGCTGGAAAGTACCGTATAAGTCGAATTTGCTGACATTGCTAAAATTGAATATCGCTGAAAAGGAATTGCTTATTATTTGTAATAGCTTCTTTAGTTAGCATTGTAAAATCGCTAAATTTACTCCTCGCTAAAAATAAAATACCAGATTTTGGATAGAAAACGCTAAATTTGCGTCTTTCCACTAAAATTTCCACTTGTACGGTATTCCCATTATACCATCAGACTTGGAGATGAGCAGAATGAAGGGCCAAATAACCTGGAAGAATCAGTTGTGAAAAAATCATGAGATTTCGCATGTAAAGCTCAGATTTCTGCTCAGTATGATAAATCCAGTGGTGTTCATGTCAGAGCAAACAAGTACAAGAGGAAATCTGCTTATGAAAATGAACTAAAACTAATCGGTGAAATGAAAGAGGCTGTCCCATTTACCAACCAGATTGGCAAAAGTTTTGATCAGTGTTCCACACTAATGGCACCAACACACAGCACATTAAATGAAGAGGACTACACAATCTGGATAAATTACCACAAGACAAAAATGCAGTTTGAATCTGGGAAATAAATAGAAAATAGAACTTTGACGATTCAAGTTACATGCTCACTGTGACATGTAAATGTATGTTGTTGGATTATACAAAAGATTTCAAATTGACATGTACCTTGTTAACTAAATTCAAATGTGCAAACTTTAGGGTAGGACTATGTTACATTTAAATCATAAGATTAATTGGTTGATTTTATACTGTTTAACGTCCCTCTCGAGAATTTTTCACTCATATGGAGACACCACCAATTGCCGGTGGAGAGCTACATGTACAAATATTGTCCTATACTCGGCACTCAGGGCCATTGAGCAGGGAGAAATCTTTTTCGTGCAAGCAACTACTGCAACACGGGACGTCGGTTTAAACGGTCTCATCAGAAGGACCGGTCTCCACGTCCTACAGTAAGATTCGAACCCGCGACATTAAGGATCAACTCCTTACTTCCCGACTCTAGAGCAGACGCTCTATAACCACTGCGCCAAGCGGGCGACTTAGCATGATAGAAAAAAAAGGGGTTTTTTGTCTATGAAATCAATCACAGGAATCGGCACATTGTATAACTGCGAAAAGAAGGTGCATATGTTCGGCGTAAATTTTGCACAATAATTCTTTGGGACATAAAATTGAACTTAAATACACGTTTAATTATTAAATTAGTAAAATGATAGGTAAGTAATTTTATTACATGGATGAACAACTTTCTACTAATATACTTCGTTATTAATTTATTCTCTCTTCTTCTTCAGGCAGGTGGTATCTAAGGTAATTTCCGTAACTAGGAGGACTGGCACAGACACAGGCGTCACGCCGATGACGTCAACGCCGACCAGAAGACCAAGATCCGAAGACAACGCTTGTCACAAAAACCAACAGCACAACTTACCACCAACGTCACCACAGCTAATGCTTCAAGTGCTACAAACACGTCAATTACATCAGCAACCCCATCAATAATATCCCAAATGATCACCACAGGCACAAACACCTCACCAGATCCAACGTCGCAAGTGTTTGCAGGCCATCCAAGCACGCCGGAGACCACAGACAACACTGGGTACTTGAGCACCAATACAAACCATCTTAAAAGCCTCAAAAATACGATGCACACGATTAGCCAGCCCACATTAAACTTGACGCTGCCAATCGACGGATTCTGCGACTAGAGACGAGCGCAAAGGGACTTAGCGAAGCCAGACCCGAAGAATCGTGGCGCCAGAGACTGTCGATGAAGACACAGAAAACCTCCAAAGCCGAATTCTGAAAGACCTCCGGATTCCAAATAATATCCTGGCCAGTCTCCACCAAGAAGCAAACAACCCAGATCACTTTGCGTGCCTTCTAATGAAGAAATTGTTCGTGACATGCATTAAGGTGAATTTCAACTGGTACGGTGGCGCAGTGGTTAGAGCGTATGCTCTTGAGTCGCGAAGTAAAGAGTCAATCCTTACGTCGCGGGTTCGAATCCCACTGCGGGACGTGGAGACCGGTCCTTCGGATGAGCCCATATAAACCGAGGCCCCGTGTCGCAGTAGGTGTTGGCACGAAAAAGATCCCTCCCTGCTCAATGGCCCTGAGTGCCGAGTATAGGACAAAATTTGCAGCTCTCCACCGGCATATGGTGGCGTCTCCATATGAGTGAAAAATTCTCGAGAGGGACGTTAAACAATAAACAATATACAATCAATCAACTGGTATGGTGGCGGATCAGTGGAAAAAGGAATCGCAGACGGAAGACGATTATTCAGACTTGCGTCGAATATTTTCACCCGGAAGTGAAGGATCCAGCAGTTTGAAGGGATCGGGTTGTTGCCAGAATAAACGAGTGCCTACAACGCCCAAGAGAAGCTGAGTAAATCCAATACTCGGGTTACAGACGATCGTTATGTGCCTTCTCAAAGAAGATGCAAACCAGTTGCGACCACAACTTTCCGGAGCCCAAATTGTACAAGAAGAACTACCTAGTCTACAAGTCCTTGAACCCCTCACCGAAATTCAAGAAGAGCAACCTAGACAACGCAGACCTCTCCCTGCCATTCTGTAGCAGACATTTTATAAATTATATTGACAAACAAATGTGTCTCTTGGAAAATAGTTTAGTGTGTTTGTTTCACATGATTGATACACATGACTAAGAACATGTTTATATATAAATGTAAAAAAATCATACAAAATATGTATTTATGGTGTATGATTTTGCTACCATTTATCTCTTCTTTCAGTACTTTTCCTAGGAATATGTATGAAATTTTGCTGGTCTCTTTTAAGTTTATAAGTCTCCATATGTGTACAATTATGATAACATTACATGACTTGTAAATTCCTTAGCAAAATAAGAATATATGTGCAAAATAATAATAAATTAAACATAATTATGAAGTTTGAAGTGTTTTATGTTATATTATTGGGAGCTAAATATGCAGAAAATTATAGATGACATTAGGTGATTAGGAAGCAAATTTTTTAATAGTCAAATAATTTTAGCATCTAGTATTTTGAAAAAAAAAAAGTTTAATTCCTAGTAATCCAAGGAATTTATATAGAAATTACACGGGCCGGTAACATACAATATTTGATTTGACATTATCATTATATATATACAAAGAGAGAAGGGTAACCAACGTCAGCCCGAATTTACACAAGGTCGATCTCGGAAATTTTTGTTTTCAATAAAATACCTTGCAGCTGGTGGAATAATGCCTGGAATTATTCAGCAATAATTATTCTTTATTAAAAAAATTATCACGGTTATTTAAGAATCCTGTAAGTGGTGTGTTGCAAATCTGATATCCTGTCATTCAAGTGATGTAGTTTAAGTCGTCCACTAAACATTGCATCCAATATTAAACGTTTGATGTGATTGGTCAACAGTGCTTTTCTGAAAGAGATTAGAGTAATCACGCTCCGCCTTTTACTTTGCATTGGTTTTTCCAAACTGTCGTCTGTTCTCGGCTCGGGCCTTTATCTGAAGCCACCGTATTTATTTAGAGCGGAGAGGTGTACGTTTTAATTGCAATTTTCAAAAGACAAAGATGGATCTTCAAAACTGGAGAAAATGAGCGTATTTTACCTCGTTTTAGTGGACGACTTAAAGTACATCGACTCGCACAATTGGATATTCAGTTGGGTATCTTCATATTTTGAAGAACTAATATTTCATCCTAAGAAAGGGATCTAAGAGTAAATTGGATTGCCACTTGCAGAATTAAAATCCCAGCTTCTCTAAAAGTACTGCAAACTTAGACACTGTTGATAAATATATGGATAGTCACAATTTATCAATTCAACAAAAGGACAGTTTAACATTTCCAAGCCATCATTTACGCCTTGTGGATAATAAAAATACACGTTATTTTATTGTTCTTTGAAATATCTCTTCTATACTTGAAGAGTCCACAAATGATGCACCATCATCTGTTTTGGTATTTGATGATCATTGTGATTCTGCATTGTTTAATACGTGATCTTTGGAATCAGACGCCATTCGAATCATTGTTATTAATTGTTACTTCTATGGTAGCGTCCGGAGGCTGCAAATACAAGACACTGGACCTTTTCTCTCTGTGACTGTATAATATCGGCGGTACGTTCTTGAGCTGTTCTCGTAACTGAAAAAAATAGAATTCAAAAGTAGCACTTATATTGGCGCTTAATATTCAGAAGAAGTGGAAAAGTTTTCTTTAGAGTATATTAACTGCGAGCTATATAGATCCCTACAGTAACATGCACAAGGATTAAATATGTGAAGTATGAAAGCCCTGCCCTAACCCTTCAAAATTTATGGTCAATGTTTGTTTTTAAAAAGTAGGTCGATGTTAAAGAGTCAGAGATCTTGGTATCCCATGAAAGGTCTTCTCTTACATATGTTAAGTATGAAAGCCCTAGCCATTACCGTTCAAAATTTATGGCTGAGTTTTTTTAAGTACGTAAATCTCCAAGGTCAAAAAGTCAAAAGTTTTTGTTGTCCAGAGGAAGGTCTTTTCACAAAAATATACATTAGATCAGATGTATGAAAGTCCTAGTATTTACCGTTCTGAAGTAAAAGTTAGGATTTTTTGTGTAAAAGTGTGTCAAACTCGAAGGTCATGGTCAAAAACTTTCATAATTTAAAGCTACATGTATATATATATATCATTGAAATTACAAAAAAAAAAAATAAATAAATTTAAATGTGCAATTATAAAATTACAGTCCCCTATTACCTGCTCCTTCTTTTGTTCCTTTTCAATGATACCTGGAGGAAAGCAGAGGCACATACAAAGATTTTCCCACATCTTCAGTTTGAGGTGATCTGGTACCTTTCCCACTTTTTCGGTTTGGCCTGCAAAGTTCATCACGATTACGTGTCTCGTTGAATTAAATTCAAATAATATTACTATTTAATTTTTATGGTTCATAAAGTAGAAACATTATGTGCTTTGATTTATACGAAACATATCGTACCTTTTGTGAACCAGCTCACTATTAATCCAACACAAACTGTTATAAGAACACCCAAGGCACTAAACCACAAGTAGGAGATCCCATACAACTGGTCAACACCTTCTCTAAAATCATACAATGCACAACTTTACCTACTCTAAATACATGTACATGTATCAATTTGATAACTGACGGTTAAAGTGAGCATTTTTCATATTTTGTTTAGATATCATATGGAATGTATTTTTTTTTCTTACAAAGCTGGTTGTGTTTGGTTTGACAGATAGTCACTTGACATAATGACATCTTGAACACTAGTATCGTTGGAGTTGCAGCCCAGAGTAGATGTGGGAAGCTTGAAATTCTGTGGAGGCGAGACGTATTTTCCGATGCCGCCCCACATAGGAAAGACAAAACCAAGGAGTCCGCCAACCAACGCCCCCTGGTTTAAAAAAATACTATAGACTCCTTTTTCGTAGATTGAATAATAGTCGGGAGTCGACCTATAAATGGTGGGTAAATGTTCACGAAGTTTTTCTGGTCTGACAATTAAGAAACGATCATTGAAATTAGGAAGTGGGGGATTTTTTTTCATGTCAATGAATAGTAGTACTGTTCAATTATTTATTCTCAAAATTATGAAAATTTTATTCTTCCTTTTAATGCAAAACTTATACAGTAGAAAAAAGAGGCCAGAGGAATGAACAGTCACGTGAATTCTTAAAGCTGAACACGACTTGTAAATAGGCATACGCCATTTTCGATATCAATATCTACGAAAGATCAACACCATGCTTTATTGTCACGGATATCGGCGTGGAATGGCGAAACGTGTTCGTGCTGTTTATCTTGCATTACCTTTGTTTACATTTTATCGCAGTTACGCATATTTATCTTTGGTTGTAAATTGCACTAACCTGTGTAACTGTTGTTAATGTCTTTGGTATCTTACTTTCCTGCATTGGAAGAAGTACAGTTATTTTTTGTAGCTGTATAGCAAACGTCCGTGTAAACCGGTGATAATTCATTACACTTAACAGTGACTAAGCGACCGACTTCATTTATAAGGGTCCATAGATATAGCGAGAGATCGAACAAATATGGCGAACAAGCTCTTTTTACGAATCGTGTTCAACTTTAATTACGGCGCCGCTGGAGGGCCTGATAAAAAATGTTGATTTGTTAGGACAAATCGATTTCGTTCGGACAAATTAAATATTAATTTTTACACAGTGGTATTTGGAACTCTTTTGTAATATGTCAAGTCTGTCAACGGAGGATCGACAGGGAGTACTGCAAGGGGTTGATTTTTTCCCCCATTCTCTTGGATTAAATATTACTGAAATTTTGAAATTTATGGCAGAATTTAGTCAAATAGTTATAAACAAAAGGACACTATAAAGGAATGTGTAATGTTGCTAGATTATTCAAGAGAAACATTTTTCTGACTTACTTGTTTTTCCTTGAAAGTAAAATGGACACATCAGAAAAAAAAACTTTATGGATAAAGATTAATGCATGTACAAAACTTGAAATCTGGTTATACCATGACCCAGGAAATTGTTGGGCTTAAAATAATTGATCCGATGATGTTAAGTTAGGAAAGCGTGGACGATTGAGACGGCGCACATATACACATTAATCCTGGGCCAAATTTCAAGCATGTTCATTTCTAAAATTATTTTCTCCTTAAATTATTTTCTCTTCTTTAGAAAAAGTTAAGTTAATTATCTTTGCTTTTTTCATGGGATTTCAATACACGTGTAAATTGAAATATTTGCAATAAATTCCTGCTGATTGTAGGACGCAATTTGCTTTTCTCCACCAGCAAGTGGCGGCGTCTCCATATGTGTGAAAAATTCTGGAGAGGGACGTTAAACAACAGACCAAAACAGTTCCAGATATATGCGAGTTATTGCGCTTATCAAGAGTACTCATCCTCAAAACATGGTTACTTACAATCCAATTAGAGCTGGTGAAGCAAGCACCGAGAATAAAAACTCCAACAAGTGGTGCTCCGGCGGAACCATTAAACGTCAAAGATGCCTACAGAAAGAAAACTCATTTGTCATGACAGCAAACAATAAGTAAATGCTTTCTTCGATAATTGGGAAAAATATAGAGATTGATTTTTTTTCCAAATCTGTGTATATATTTTTAGCGTCGTTTAAATAATTAATTTTTAATTGTTCTGGTTACAAATACAGAAAATTAACACTGTCACATATTTCTAAGAATTCATAAAAGCAATGCATATATAATGATTTAAATCGATAGTTTCTATTTTAATTTAAAAGCTTATATGTGGGTGGATACAGAGCTGCATGATAACAAGCATTACGTTAAATATGGATGATTACTGATCCCAGAAAATTATGCAAGTTACATTTCTTTGAAAATACAAACATAAAAATAAATGTTCAAGAGACTACATTTACCTGAAGGACAGTCCCACCCATCTCTTTAACAGCAAACGCCATTCCGATCCCCAGGAGACCAAACAAAAATGCTTCAAAAAATCATTTATTCTTAAAAACAGAAAACTGTTATTTTGTGAATTTTGAACGCGTGTGTCTGGAAAGAATGTACCTGTAGATTAATATGGTGAAGGGTAGTATCTTTAAAAGATAATCAATTATTACAGTACCGAGAGCTCGGGTTATTTTCGTTGCATTGCTCTCCGATAGGTGACCAAATCTCAGCTTAAGGAAGTCTTCCCAAGTCACAGCTGCCAACGAGTTCAACATGGAAGACACGGAACTGTAAAATAAGTATATGTCTCTAAATAATATGAGTATATTTCTTCATAAGAGTGAATTTCATGATATCTTCTACACGTATATTTTAAGACATTCCAAACATATTCCTAAAGAAGTGACAAACATATTAACCGTCGTCACTGAAAATAGAATGAAAACATAAACAGTTATCATTTAGTAAGTTTTGGAAAGTTTATGATTTGAGTACATCACAAAAGATGCTAAAGAAACAACTTATTTAGAATTCACATGAGGCCAATTATTGTTTAGAATATGAATTTTTAAGTATATGATTAAATGCTCTTTATATAGATTCTGCAGTCAAAGCATTCATGCAACACAGGACTCTTGATTGCGTTAGATTTTCCAATTCATTGTGTTAATTTTCCAAGTTATCTTTCACCTTCAAATGAAAATAATGTCGCCCAAGTGGTGCAGTAGTTGAAGCTTTTGCTTTAGAGTTTTGGAGTAAGGCGTTGATCTTTTGTGACGTCAAGGGTTCGAATCCAACCGAGACGTGGAGGTTTGTCCTTCGGATGAGACCGTGTGAGCCGACCTATCTTTTTACACATTCCTGATTTTAACAATATTAATGAGCCGATCTATCTTTTTAAGGGACTCCGACCCTCAGCCAAGAAGGACAACTCTTTAATTTATAATTTAATTCAAAAAGTCTTTAAATGAAGCTTGAAAATTAAATCTTTTCATGCAACAATTTTCATTGTATGCCTCTCAATGTGCTTCAAGGTTCTTTGAACTTCTCAGAAAGGTCTAATTAAAAGTAGAAATTTTTATCCCGTAAAAGCATTTTTAGATACCATTGTTTATTAGCATGATATGACATTAGAAGTGATTTATGGAGCTTTGCAAAGAACCTTGAAGCTTATTGAGATGCATATAATGAAAATTGTTGCATGATAACATTTAATTTTCAAGCTTCATTTAAAGACGTTTTGAACTAAATTATAAATGAAAGAGTTGTCCTTCCTGGCTTAGGGTCGTAGTCCCTTAAACATTCCTGATTTTAACCGTTTAAATCGTAATCCTTCACACATGAAATCAAGCATAGATGCAGATTTCCAAAGCTGGTTCAGGAAAAGACACATGCAGATGTGATTCTCACATTTTCATTCCTAAACTTCGGAAGCAGACATAATATACCTTAATGCGCCGCTGAACATGCATGCTACAAATAGCCCAGGTAATCCTGGCAAATCCTCAAAGACTTCCATCACAAAATGTGGTAAGAGCTATAATAGATAATATTCTATCAGAAATGATAACAATAATCAGTAATATACATTGTTTATGTGAATGGAAAAATTGATACTCATATAAACATGATAAAAGAAATAACGTGGTACAACCCATTTGAAGGACAGACGAGACGTTCCTTAATAATAAATAAATTTTTTAAACAAATTTTGTCATTGAAGTATTGCTACTTAAACATGTTTACTCACAAAAAATTGAGGTACCTTACCAGGCATTTCCGCAAGATACCAGGGGTAGTTTTCCTTATATAATCCTTTTGGGAAGAAAGATAATTTTCCAATTTCAAATATTTAAGTGTTTGGATTTTGTAAAAACGTTTAGAAACTGGTTTAGAAATTAGAATGTTATCAAGATTTTGAATATTTTTCATACATTTCGAAGATATACAAAACAGATATTGAGGAACGTCTCGTCTGACCTTATATATCCATGCCTATGTCAAATAATGTTTATCTTGTAAATCGTATATGCAGTATTCCGTGAGATTTTTGCCTTAATATTTTAGAAAAGAATGTTTACTCCCCACCTAAAATACGCCTAGGTATTGAACATAAATTGCTTATGTGACGTTAATTCGTTTATAAATGATGCTGACAAAAAAGAAAAGAATGACATTGGAGCTAATATATTTGAATATTAATTTAATAATGTGGTTATAGATAAGAAAACTTGTGTTTGATTGTCTTGATGCATGTGGATACCTGATTTGGGTTCGCTACATCATGATTTTTTAATGGATCGCAAGTGACGTAGTTGGCATACATAGCCAATCCAGTGAGAGAACACAATGTTATCAGAAGGAACATCCCAGGGACATTACATATCAATGCGCTGAAAATAGTTCATACTGTTTATAAATCAAATGTTGGAAAACAAAAAAATTTAAATCAAATATACTAGTTCATTGAAGATAAAATGTCATAGCTAAAATGTAAAGGAGTCTGAAAAAGTTCGTCAATAATATGACGAAACAACAAAAAAGAAAATCGCTACTTTAACATAAATGATTGCATCTGTAGGAAGGAAGAAGGAAGGAAATGGGTGTTTCATCGTTGTTTGAGAAGATTCAATTGGATTTAAATGTTTGATTGTTTTAATTTGAACTTGAGCATTTTGCATTTTATGCTAAACATGACTCGTAAAAAGTCATATGCCAAAATAGATTTTATACTGTTGATATATCCGATGTCTTCACTGAGGTATACCCTTCGCATTCACTTTACTGTTTTATTGTCACGTGTATCTGCGAGGAATGGAAGACACGTATTCTTGTTTTTTTTAATTGCATATTGTATTTTAAGTTTGTATACTGCACTGACATGTGCAACTGTTATACGTTTCTTAGGTTTCGCTCCCTTTCCGTTAAAAAAAAGAAGCATAGTTATTTTTGACGCGACCGAGTGTTAAACAATAGTTTATATGTAGAATATACTCGTCTGTCTATACGGGTGACAACTGAACACACTGGACAGTGACTAAATGAACAGCTTTCATAGGGACCATTAGATAAAACGATGAATAAAAGAATATGGCGGGAAATTTTCATTCTTTTTTACGAATCGTGTTCAGGCCATTCAAGGGAGCTTACAATCTTGCATCTTTCAGAGAGCGAGCGGAGGAAAATCTCTGCACCATCTGTTGATCTACAGTGTACGGATACAACCATACAAAATATATCCCAACAGTCAGCGACCAAAATGTCTGTCTTACATGTGGATCTGGATCAAAGCTGAAAAACACAGAAAAATCGTGTTTAAACTCTTACAAATTCCATTCATTCGGTCATGTGATTCGGAAAAAGCTAGCACTTTGGTTATCTATAAAGCTTTTGTTTGATTAAAGTTAAATAATTAAGGGTAGAACATTTAAACACCATCTAATTAATTAAGCTAATGTATATAATAAAAAGCATGTCCTACTTAAAGAAATTAATTCTTCCGCCTTGGTAGTTAATATTCCACATTTCGTCAAGGCCACCTACTTTAATACATCCCTAGAAATATTGAAATGAATAAATAATAGTTCATGATGAGATTGTGTTTGCGTGTGCAAATTCAATACATCAAATAAGATGCTCTTGATATATTCATTATTTATTATCTGTTTTGTTTAATTTTTGAGTGATATCATTGAATTTGCAAATAAGTTTGCTCATCATTTGTGTCAAAAATTATTTTAAGACCTGAATAAAAACTGCTAACATTCCAGCAAACATGACAATGGTCTGAAAAACATCGGTCCAGATCACGGCTTTCATCCCTCCCTACAAATCGATAAGTGACAATTTACTTTAAGTAGTAGTTTTATTTTTGATTCAAAAGCTATGTTTGTCTAATGTTTCAAAATCAAATCAAGCACAAAAATATAAATACTAACTAAAGTCGTGTAGAACGTGCAAACTCCTCCAACTATTAAAATAATCACCCAAACTGGAAATCCCGTTACTGCAATACAGTTTGAAATATTTATATGTATTAATAATAAGAAATAAGATATATTTAAAATTTTAAAAAAATATATTGAAAAATCAATTGTCATTTTATTTAAAAGATTCACAAGCTTAGAATGCTTGTTACATAACATTAAAGATGCGTGCACTGACATTCACAATTTTTTGTTACTAATACATGTATACAAAGTTAAATTATCTCCAGCAAATATTATTCTTTTTATGTGCTATTTAAACGATGTTGGAAACTTATAGTCTAAAGATTACGCCACGCTTCACCAAAATTTGCATGATCTTGCATAAACGAGGGTCTTCATACTCAAAATCTAGAGAAATTCACTCGAGCTTTTTTGTCTATTCAAATCAAAGAGAACACCCAGGAGAGACATTTGAAACAACAGTTGAACGTTTTATATGGAATGCAAGAAAATGTTATTCATTTATTTTGATCGTTTTAATGCAAATCAATTCCTTTTTTCATCCTTTATAATTATACAACACGTTATCACTGAAATACTGCTGATTCTGCAGTAAAGTAATATACCGTCAATCAATATACATTGTACTACATGTTATATAGTGATGATCATATTTTAATGTATGCTTTAACTTCTGATTGTAACTTTTTTCTATACAATTATGAGTTTGATTGAAAACCTAATTTCTTCATTGATTGTTCAGTGTAAGAACAATTTGTTTTGTTTGTTTTACACACTTCGGCAATTTTCACTCGTATTGAGAGTCCACAATTTGCAAATGAATGGCTTTACTTAACACTTGTGAACTAGGCACTTGCGGCTTTCTCTACATGTCAGCATCTACTACAGGAGAAGTCCCGCAATTAGATTTGGAATCGCAACGTTACTCCGCAACTGTAGCGCAAACGTTCCAACTACTGCGCCACGTAAGCGAATTCGAAGTGTAGGTAAATACATGTTAGATGTATATTTGTTTGTTTCAAGTCCACCTTTGAGAAAAGTTTGCTTTCTTCGATAATTTTATACCTGCTCCAAGTGCTGTTGATGGTCCATACAAAACTATACCCATTCCCATTATCTACAACATAAATATTTTAATATTGAGTTGGAAATCCTTGAAGAAAATTCATCTTTAAAAATATATTTGGAAGACGATTAGATTAGATCTTACCAGTCGTAAAATAAACAATGCTGCTGCAAATAAACGGACGGATTTGGAATGGAATCGGAGTTCAAGGTACTAAAATGACAGAAAGAAAATATATAATACAATGTTATCTTATACCTTCCCACACATGTACACATGGAAATGAAAGAAAAAACGAGAAACAAACATTTTACTCAAATTGTACGCTGTTTAACAGGTATTTAGACAAATGTGTAACTTTTCTTGTCGCTCACCTCGTATACACTAACGATTTTCAAATTAAAGAAAATTGGACCAAACAAGAAAGCCCCAGTCAGAGGGGCCAACATGGCGCCAAATACAGATATCCAGTATTGAATTCCATACTCGTATATTTCTGCAGGGGTACCCAATAGTGTTGATGCCGAAAAGAAGCTTGCCAGAACCGATAGTGCAACCGGAAGTGATCTCATGCTGCGATCTGCCATAAGAAACTCTCTATTTGTTCGTTGCTTTCCTCCAGCGCAAGCATAATATACTCCAATTGCGGCTGAAATAAGGAGCATCGCTCCAAAAATGATGTAGTCGGCGATCTGAAATTTGTTTTCTTCCATTTTGTAAAGAAGTTTTAACAGAATTCGATTGTAAATAAATTACAGTAGTTTTTTCGGTCGTCTAATCATTTCAGCACTATGTTACCCAGGTACACGACGTGTTTGATAATAGTTGATTTACTTATTTTAAGTTGTCTGAAGGTAATGATAAGCCACGCAATTGGTATACGGCGGAATGTATAAACTTACGCTTGATAGGTACTGTGCAATGTTGACCTTGGAGAATGGACATGTTTGTCTTTCGGCTAAGGTATCTTGTCTCTATTGGTATGCTTCTCATCAATGACCTATTAGCACACACTTTTATATTTAAACGCGACATGGATAAATAAACCATAAATTGTCATTTCCAAAGAATTTGAATATCACCAGAAAACTGATTGCATTATATTGAAAGCATCCATTCATGTTATGCAATATCGGATAATACCTGGTAAGGTGTGTAGAATACAGAAAAATTTACCTTGGTTTTTGTTGTACATTTACCTCTCGGTAAATACGACCTAAATGTCACAAGAGGTAGAGATTTCTAAAACGATTAATCACCTAATTCATAAGATAAAAAACATTGCACGTCTTTTTTCTGCTTTTTGTTAAGATAACGTAGGAAAATGAAGATAAATAATTTGCTTGCAAAAAGAAACGTAAGTGTCCCAAGGAACACACGTGTCACCAACTATAGCATAAATTAGATCTTAAGTATGAGGTAGAAAGTTCTAAAACGATTAATCACCTAATTCATAACGGGCGAAGCCCGTTATGCTAAAAAAACATTGTTGATGTCCCTGGCATACTCTCAAAACTAGACAGTGATTTCTTATATTTCCATTTCATTGTGAAATAAAATTGTAGACTTAGACATTAAAAATGTAGACTAATAGATATAAATTGAGGAAGATAGCCAATTTAATTTGCACACTGACGTCAAACACAAAGGCAGCAGCACGAGATTTACATGCATATTTGGCCTCCTTAGCGTCAGACACAGAGACAGAACACACGCCTCCTTAGCTCACCAACCTGCCTAATTTACAGCAGAAATCAAGAAATAAACTTCCCCAACTTTCAAACAGTTATCACAGAGAAAAAATATTAGAAATGGAAATATTTTTGTAAAATGTTTGCATCGTAGTATATACAGTTCAATGTTTTATATGAATATCTAGTCATGAAGTCCTTGCAGTTATTAAACTCTCAGGTTTTTTCTGTCTAGAATCGAATCACTCTGCGAAAGAACAGCTAACGGTATCTAGTTCTGCAGCCTACATCCAAGTCAATTTTGATAAGTTGACATATTTAAATGATTTTTTCCATATATATGTATATATTTAGATATTTATGTACTAAATTTTCATTAAACATGACTGATTTTATAAAAATAAAGAGAGATAACTGTTAAGGACCCTCTCTACACAAGAACAAAAATTTTTTTTAGACATTGACAAAAATATATTGTATAAAGGACTTAATATTGAGTTTATTTATTTAATTTTCACTGTATGGTGCGTGGCATTTAGCCCCGAGAAAAATGTTGAAAGACAACACAGTAGCAGTGAATGGAAATCGCTGTTAATTACTTCAAAAGAGAAAATACATGTAAATAACACGTTCAGTTAATTTACCTTGGCCTTCAAAATTGTTAAGAATACTTGAATGCATTACAAATTGAATTATATATTGTAAATTTCTATTTTTTAGAATTAAGATCTAAGGGCAAATCACTCTAACTGCAGAAAAATACCTTAGAATAAGAACTCTTGAGTGTGCAGTGTAGAGAGGGTTCTTTTGTCCGCCAAAATAAGGCTGAGATATTGCCGACTCGGTCTACAACACCAATAATCAATCAATCATTATTTTGTGGTTTTAAAAAGTGTGTTTCACACAGAAATCAACGGTTTTTTTAACCCCTTCCTCCGTGAAACAAATTGATTTAACGGGTATTATTAATATTTCACACACTACCTGCCCAAATCTTTAATTTTCTATTTCTTTTCCATAGTAAAATTTCTTCAGATACAGACTCTACTTGCTGTGTTTGGAGGAATCAATGTTTCCTGGTGGTAAAGGCATTTTTTTTCAATATATAAAAATTTAATCTCTCTAAAGTTCAAAGGGAGTTGGGGGTAAATGTTTATTTAATTGTAACCCGTTTCAATATGATTTTATTCTTATAAATTATAAGTGATGCGACCTTATCTTTGTTCGAAAATACATGAACAGGTCATAATAAATCGATATATTGGGATGGCATACACTCAATGTGTGTAAGATAGCTTTTAAACACAAACTATAAGGCAATGTGTTAAACTAAAAATGCTAAGAACCTGATCCATATTTTAGAGATTAATTTTACATGGACATCATTTCTCCCTTCATTCTCGCAAGAAAGAAAGTTAGTTATGAGCTTGGAAGCTTTAATCTGTATTTAATATGCCTTCAAAAATGGATGGTGTAAATTGGCAAACATATTTGAAAGTTTAAAAATACTTTTTACTAAAGAGATTTTTTTCTTCCCAAAGATCTAAATAGTATTTAGATCTTTGAAGAGAAAAATACTTTTTACCTTTCCAGGAATATAGCTTTTTCTTCTCAAAGCGACTGGAAAACTAGCTGAAACTTTTTTGTGGAGACGAGAACGCTCCATCATTGAACGTCAAAGAGAGAGAGAGAGAGAGAGAATATGGCCGTTGTCCGAGTATCGAGTACGTCATGGTATGTTCAAGTGTCATTGCATAGAAAAAATCCTCATGTTTGTTTAGACACTATGGAAAATTACGATTTAGAAGTTCCCTATAGCTAGTTATACAGCTTTTATTAAGATACCAATCTCTACCCAGATCTAGAGTTATCGTTCCACTTATACCTCTGTCAGCGTCTAAAACGTAGTACGGAAGCGGAGGAACTTAATTTTTTTTTCAAATGTTGTTTATAAAATGGCTCATAAGAAGATTAACACCTTTACATTTCTATGTGTCAATGCTACAAGTTGTTTGTCTATAAAAATTATAAACCATGATTTTTATCGGCAATGCGTTTTAAGTTTTCCACGTTCGTAATATCCTGCCGAGAAATAATCCCTTGTAAGATATGGCGAAAAGGCGGTATCTGTTTCTAATTCTCATTAAAAAACTTTTATTTAAGACTTGTAGCAAGAATATAGAAGTTTTAAATTTATAATTTATAATGCAATAGGTAAAAGTAAGTTTTGCCAAGAATCTTGGCATTTAGACTTGACAGAGGCGATGTGTGATATGCCCTCTGGTGAGTGATGGATCAAAATACATGACTTGTAAGAAAGTATTTTACGACATTCAAATTGAAGAAATTGAAGAAAAATACAACTATTTTGTAGCATTTTATATTCGCATTTCAAAAAGTCGATATTACTTGAAAAATTTTGTCCAAATATGCTTTTACGTTCAGTCATCAAACCATTATGTCATTTCTTTTATTGTAACTTACGCTTATAACGAAGCAAAATCGTCCGTCTCTGGCACATCGTAAATGTAATAGGCGTGTTTTACTGTGTAGGTCTCTTTTACAATTTCCAGGCTAAGTATTCATTAAAAATATGCATGTCTATAAAATCAATGTATTTATTTTTTATTTTTTTTTATGTTTTTTTTAATTTTTTTTAAATCTTTGAAAATAGAAGTTTACTGCTTCTATCAATCGATGGCGTTCTATACCCTCCTAATGCATTATCTTACGATAAAAGTCGATAATTCTTATTGGCTGGTTGTGTTCAGATTCCACAGCTCTACTGAGGAAAAAACCTATTTAAGATAAATGTAACCAGCGGACGTCTATGTCATTGGCTACGAGAAATGATCCTTTGCCAGCAAGTAAGTAATTGTTACAATTTCATTTTATTGCTGATTATAATAACTTAAAATTATATCAAATTTTGTAATGCAAATGAAAAAAAAAGTATGAGAAAGCTTAAAGAAAACTTATTCTTCATAATGTAAGAAATGTTTAAATTTTCAACGAAATTCGGAAGCAAAACAGAAATGATCTTACTTATGATTTAATTACGTTTTTCATTATTTTTTATTTTGTGATAACTTTTTATGCAAAAAAATTGATCACAAATTAACATTATTCGTAAAGACAAAACTGCATGAAACTGTAAACGACTTTGAAAGTGTACACAAAAAGAATACAATACAAAAATTTAAAGTTATTTTCAAATAACATATCATAAACAACCCCTGTTTGAATGTCATTTTCATATTTTTAGGTCACCTGAGTAAACTGTGCTTAATTAAAATATATGACTCATTGATTTCCACACATGCATTGAAATGTCATACATTTGGTTAACCGCGAGGTATATCAGAATTATCTGAATAAGTTGTCGCGCACCTATTTGACAAGTATCTTCGAATACATAGACAAAAACTTTTACGAAAACATGTTTTGTAACCTATGAAACTTGACTCTTATTCATACTTTAAACTGAAAATAAGACTATTTTTCGCACACTGTGTTTTACCTATAAATGAACATCCATGTTTTCGTTTGTTGAAATCATTTAACTTGGGGAAAAGGTCGGTACTTGTCTTTAACATTTTATGCAGGGAAATATACAATCATGTTGAATATTTTCCATTACCGATGTCGATTTTTAACCTAACGTTAAAGAGGGCGTAGACTAGATTCAAATTATTAAGACGACCGACGTTCCAACAAGAAAAACACTCTTATCTCCTTCCTAATGGAATTTATTCTGCAATTTCCATATTTTCTATCAAACTGACGTCACATACAACTATACCTATGAGTCCATTACAAATATTAAATATTTAATCTTTGGCTTGAAAAAATAATAATATAAAGGGCATTATAAAAATGTGATACTTTACATTTGCTCATTTTATTTATGTTTATTAACAATAAATATGCACTAGAAACCAGTCTAAGAAGGAAACTTTCCAAACGAGATGGTTATCGACTTTTCTACTCCGTCAACACGCTATTCCGAACAGGTATTCGAAGATAATTGTACAAACTCAAAATGAAAAAAAAAAAGATTTAATTTTCTAAATCACTTCTCCTAAAAGTATTCTTTGGCCTTTTGCTGAAATCGATGATGTTATTTGCAGGCGAACATGCTATTGATTTGGTCTTTCTAGTGTTTTGCTCTTATCATATCAGCTTATATATAAAAACCCTCCAAGATTCCAATATTGATTTCGAGTCAATGGAGATATAGATGTATGTGTTCCGTGCAAAGAACGGCTTTTCAAACATTTGAATATTTACAATTAATTTTCATTCATGATCAATTTTAAACAAATCTTTAAAAAACAAATTAAGTATTCCATCACAAAAAAAAATGAATTTACAAGAAATGCTCAAATACAAGTTTTCAATTACAAAAGGGGTAAGTATAAGGAAATTAAAACCTTTTCAAAATCACTTGTGAAAATCATTTACACGTTTAAAAATTGAGGTATTATTTCCTTGTTATCGCATTAAAAAATATTCCTGCGTTTATATGTATTTTTATGCAACGTATGTAAATAAATCTTCCCATGCTAATTACCAAAGAAAACATATATTACTGTTGAAAGTACCTTAATCTTGCCTTTTCAAAATAAAAAAAACGAATCTGATCTTTTTTTTTCATTTTATTGTTTACATAGTACCTATATGGCGGAAAAGAATCAATGGCTGTCTCCCATTTATTTTTTTTAAATCTTCTCGTTTCGATAGACTTTTCCACGTATTCCAAGTTGACTAACCATTCGGCAAATGGCCATTTGGATTAAGGTTAATTTGCCGAGCCTCATTCGCTTGTTTATGGTGGTACTCAGCGCCTATATCATCACGCAATTCATATTTTTATCTGCAGGTAATTTAATTTAACACTCTTTTAATAAATGATACAATTTCTTCAAATACATGTATCAATTTCTTTGTCAGTTTTGTTTTAAAATCATTTCAGTTCCTCGATATTCCAAATTGATTCAAAAGGTAAGAAATATTTTGTAAAATTTTAAGGTCTACGAATGTAAGATTCATAAAATTTAATTAATTTCCTGAGGTAGATACATCTTTGCTAATTATTTCATATGAGAGAAATGCTTAAATCCTGTTCTAATCATCCAAATATCGTTGTTAAATTAATGTTCGCGTTGGAATATTTTCACGTATGTTGTTACAATATAATACAAAGGGTCTATTAACTGTACTTATTTTTGTCAAATATTGTGTTTATTATACCCTGATATGTGCTTGCATTGCCTAGAATGTATCGTGTTGTCACCAAGATCAACCCAATATAACAGCTGACGTCCCAGTCTCGAAGTTCATCACAAAGGGAGTTCCTCTACTGGCCCCTAAGCTGGCCAAGCTGTATATGCTGGTTGCTAACATGGATCAAAGTGTGGTGGATGTATTTGGATTTCCTTCTTCTAAAAAGGGTAATCGAAATATTTAAGCCGAGCACACGTCAAAGTGCTACTCGTCACTTGAGCTCTTAAAACAGAGCCTGGAAAAAGAGAGAACTCGAACTTTGCAAATTGATTTTCTTCCGCAGTTACCTACGGTTGAGTCTTGTACAACTCAGCGGTCTCTTCATATCTTCGACGAGCAGAGGGTCTGGTAAAGAACCATGTTGGCTTTTGTAACCGTCAGAGACGTTGTCTGTGCATTTTCCACATATGTTTCTACTGTTGTGACTTCATGATTAATTATTAATTAATTTCCATGCCCCCCTTCCCCTGCGAAGATTAAATTATGTTGTTTAACGACCCTCTCAAGAATTTTTCCACTCATATGGAGAAGCCACCTCTTGCCGGTGGGGAGCTACAAATTTTGTCATCTTTTCGGCACTTAATGCCATTGAACAGCGAGAAATATTTTGTCTGCCAGCACCTTCTGCGACACGGGACCTTGCTTTATAGGGTCTCGTCCAAAGGACCGGTCTCCACATCCCTCGGTGGGACTCGAACCCGTGAGGTAAGGATCAACTCCTTCGCGACCCTGGAGTAGACACTCAAACCACTTCCCAAATTAGAAGATGTTGGTTTAATGCCCAATACATTCCAATGATTAGTTTAAGGCAGCAGTACCGTCTTTCATTGATCGGCAAGTTCAAATAAATTTCAATGAGTTTGGACAAAAAATAAACTTAAATTATACATGATAGAATATGTACTTGGTGATGTATAAGGAGTCATGTTTTGTAATCAGAGGAGCACCTGGCATACGATGTGAAAGTCACTTGTCTTTCGCGTTGATACATTAAGCAAGCATTTGCTACGCAAGTATCCTTACGTCGTTGGTTCGAATCCCACAGCTGGACTTGGAAACCGATCCTTCGGATGAAACCATAAAAATTGAAGTGTTGTTACGATAAAGACCTAACTGTTTAGGAGTGCAGGTCGTTAGATAACATACAAACGAACAGATTTTTACTTCAACACCATAGAAAACCACTTTCTCTCATGACTTAGATCTTAAGACAAAACAAGTCCCATGAGGAGTCAAGTGCATGACGTGATTTGCGATGAGAACCATCACCCTTTATCATAACATTAAATACAGAGTATATGGAGATAACGAACAGTATTCAAGCTCAAAAGTCCAATAACAAATAAAACATCAGAGGTGGAATCAGGTGTCATGGAGGAGTGAGAATCCCCTGCCGACCGATCACACCCGCCGTGTGCTCTTTGTTATGAAATAAGAGGAAAATCCATCGACAATTCAGTATGTACATAAAAAGATTTGACATTTGGGAATTAACAAGAAAACGTTTTCCGACACAATCGGAAACAATAATGCTTTGAAAAGCTTATATTTACCGTACATGTGTACATCAGTTTACTTTTACAACATTGATTGCATATCATAAAAATACACTTGGTTTTATAATTTCAGTTTACCTCTCCATTGGAATTCGTCTGAGAAGCTCAAACAAGAGTGAACTGAACCTAGTACAGGAGACTTTAAGTTCGATTCTCAAAAACTCGGCTGTGCAGGATAGAACGCATTACATTGTCGTCATGTACATTCCCTTTATCAGAGGCCAATCAAAATTTCCTCTGCATGAAGTTCTGGAAAGACGATACATGGATTTTGTCAACGAGGGCTTGATTCACGTTATCAGGCCTACGGTAGATATTTATTTTGACGAGGATTCATACAATAGACTATACGAGACCAACAAAACAATATCATCTTTTGATGCGAAGTCAAACATCGATGAATCATTTCTATATCTATATTCTAAAAATCTTTCAAAGTATTTTGTTGAACTTCGTCCTGGTTCTATCTGCACACCTCACTTCTTCAAGATCTTGAAACAGCATGTCAATTCCCTGCAGACAGAATGGAGCCAAATTCACTTCTCAGAAAATTCCTTGTATGGACGATTATTTCACACAGATTCTTTGCCTACAATGGCAGTAGATATCCTCAATACATATGACAGTGTACAGCTTGCCGAGCTACTGGTCAGCTATAAGACAAATCTTCAATATCAGCCACCTCTTTTCTTTTACGTTGACACTGGTGAAAGCGCCAACGTCACCTATTACAATAGACGTGACGTAGTTAAAGAGATACTGAAAGCGAAGTACCTTAATCCCCCCGCAAAATTTTATACAGATATGCGTCAGTTTGATGAATTTGGTCTGGAAAATGTTTACGATAAAAATATCTACACATTCTTTTGGTCAAATGGATTTGACGCAGGTAGTTATATTACAGTATCTTTTCGTGTTCCTCAAACTATAAAGAGGATAGTTGTATGCACAGGGAGTTATATAAATACAGATAAACTACGTTCTGGAGTACTTACAGTCGGGCAGGAATTGAACAGAATATCAAATAAATGTGACAAACTAACGTTGCAATGGTTTTTCATCGATGGTTTTATAGACACAACTGAAAATATTTATTTACAAAATATCATTTGCTTGTCGGTTTTAGTAAAGTCCAGACAACGGGATTGGCTTATGCTAAGAGAAATCTTAGTAGAAGTTGAAAAGGAGACAATTAAACATTTGAATTTTGTGCAATAAAACGTTTCTCACTTGTGTCTTCTTTCAAATAAATTTGAAATTCAAATCGGGAAGTTCTGCTGAGGAAGAGATCCCTCAGTTCTCAGTTCTTAAATCCCGAAAGTGCTGAATAAAGTCTATATTATAAGCTCTTCATCGGTATCTGTTGGCGTCTATATACTGTAGAAGTACTTTTTTCCGCGTGGTATTAATTTACGCTATGTACGCGGTCACGAATTTTCCGCGGAAATTTGTCCAAGCGTACTTAAAATAAATGTAAGGCATATAGTGAGAATCTAGAAAATCCGCGTAATTTTCTACCCGCGGATTAAACAGAAACTGAGATTCCGCGGAATTATAACCCCGTGAAAAAAAGTACGTCTACAGTATATAAGTGAAATATTCTCGAATGGGACATTAAACAACATACAAACAATCAAGTTGCAAAGGAGAAGTCTTTCAGAAAATTAATGCAATTTAAGTATATTATAATTAGAGCTCCGCCTCATACCAGATCCCATGACCCAGTGACCTTTTTGAAACTCACAACTTTGGAAGAGGCACCCATCCTCATCATAACTATGGATAAGGTTCATTTGTTTAATACCCAGAAGAGGAAGAAAGATTTTCAATCAAAACCTTTTAACAATATAATCCTTAGAGCTTCGACCGGATTTCCTCCGTTGAAATACCTATTGTGGCCTCGCTGTAAGCCCCCCTTTCAATGCCACAATTTTTAGGTCACCTGAGTAAACTCAGGTGACCTATTACCAAGGTCTGTTTTCGTCCGTCGTCGTGCGTTGTGCGTTAACATTTGAACATTTTCAGCTTCTTCTCTGCAACCACTAAACCAATTTCAACCAAATTTGGCACAAAGCATCTATGGGTCAAGGGGAACAACAATTGTGAATTTCATGATCCCTGCCCCCCTGGGGCCTGAGGGGTGGGGCCATAACCACTAAAATTAGTGCAATCTTTGAAAATCTTCTTCTTTACTCCTGGACATCAAGCAGTCAAACTGTTTGCATGATTGTAATCAGCATTGAGTCCTCTACCAAAATTGTGAAATTCATGACCCTGGGGTCAAGGGTTCTAGTGCTAGGGCGGGGCTAAATAAGTATATAGTGAAAATGCATAATTTCTTTGAAAATCTTCTTCTCTGCTCCTGGGTATTAAATAAACCTACTAAGTGCATATTTTAATGAGCAAGAGTTCCTCTACCAAAATTGTGAATTTTATGGCCCCAGGGTCAGGGGTTCTGGTGTTAGGGTGGGGCTCTATAGATTATATAGTGAAAATACATGAATTCTTTGAAAATCTTCTTCTCTGCTCCTAGGTATTAAATAAATAAACTAAGTGCATAGTTATGATGAGCAAGGGTGCCTCTACTAAAATTTTAAATTTATGGCCCCAGGGTCAGGGTTCTAGTGTTAGGGTGGGGCTCTATAGATTATATAGAGAAAATGCATTATTTCTTTGAAAATCTTCTCTGCTCTTAGGTATTAAATAAATAAACTAAGTGCATAGTTATGATGAGCAAGTGCCTCTACCAAAATTGTTGATTTATGGCCTCAGGGTCAGGGGTTCTGGTATATCTTTATTATACCCCACGCAACTAGTTGTGGGAGGTATAATGTTTTTGACCCGTCCGTCAGTCAGTCAGTCCGTCAGTCAGTCCTCTTTTTTTGTCAGCGCAACTCCTCATAAACCCCTGCAGAGAATTTCGTCAAACTTTGCAGGTATTTAGGACACAATGTGTAGATGTGCATATTACCAGGAAATTTCAATTCCATTATTTTTTCCGGGAATTTCCGCACTTTTTAACTTAGGCATTTGGCCATACCTTGAATATAGAGATGAACAGTTTGTCAGCGCAACTCCTCATAAACCGCTGAACAGAATTTCGTCAAACTTTGCAGGTATTTAGGACACAATGTGTAGATGTGCATATTACCAGGAAATTCCGATTCCATTATTTTTTCCGGGAATTTCCTCACTTTTTAACTTAGGCATTTGGCCATACCTTGAATATAGGGATGAACAGTTTGTCAGCGCAACTCCTCATAAACCGCTGCACAGAATTTTGTCAAACTTTGCAGGCATTTAGGACACAATGTGTAGATGTGCATATTACCAGGAAATTTCGATTCCATTATTTTTTCCGGGAATTTCCTCACTTTTTAACTTAGGCATTTGGCCATACCTTGAATATAGGGATGAACAGTTTGTCAGCGCAACTCCTCATAAACCGCTGCACAGAATTTCGTCAAACTTTGCAGTTATTTAGGACACAATGTGTAGATATGCACATTACCAGGAAATTCCGATTCCATTATTTTTCCGGGAATTTTCGCACTTTTTAACTTAGGCATTTGGCCATACCTTGAATATAGGGATGAACAGTTTGTCAGCGCAACTCCTCATAAACCGCTGCACAGAATTTCGTCAAACTTTGCAGGTATTTAGAACACAATGTGTAGATGTGCATATTACCAGGAAATTCCGATTCCATCATTTTTTCCAAGAATTTCCGCACTTTTTAACTTAGGCATTTGGCCATACTTTGAATATAGAGGTGAACAGTTTGTCAGCGCAACTCCTCATAAACCACTGCACAGAATTTCTTCAAACTTTGCAGTTATTTAGGACACAATGTGTAGATGTGCATATTACCAGGAAATTCCGATTCCTTTATTTTTCCGGGAATTTCCACACTTTCCAACTTAGACTTTTTGGCCATATTTTGAATATAGAAATGAACAGTTTGTCAGAACCACTCCTCTTAAACTGTTGTATATAGTTTCTTTTATCCCAAAGAGTTTTGCCTATTATTCAAGAAAATTTCTCCCCCCCCCCCCAACCACTTCAAATTAATGTTTGGATTTGTATAATGCCAAGAAATTTTGATTCCATTGTTTATCTAGAAACTTCATTCCACATTTAAATGTCCTCATATGTAAGACATTTTAATGTGAAGATTTTTTTTCAATTATTGCCCTTTTTGATCTATACTATGTATTTAAAAAGCACTGTGCCTTTCATTATGTGTTTCACCGTCAAGTTTTGGGGGAGCGTGGGGTATGTGAGCTAGCTCACTTTTTCTTTCATTTTCTTTTATCTCCGTAATCAGCGTCAAAACTCTGCTCGCCGAGCGGAAAGTAAAACTGTACCATAGAATTGTATGTTATAGTCTCGGGCAAAGAATTAGACCTCGAATTTGATTGGCTAAAAATCTGTTTCTAAAATTACACCGGAAAACATCGTAGCGTTTTTATGGAAAATAAGACACTATGAAATTTTATTAATTCAATGCAATATTTAAAATCTGGGATTGAATTTTTAAACCCATGCATTCTTTAATTTTTCTCTTTGCCCGAGATTAAAACATACAATTCTATGGTACAGTTTTACTTTCCGCTCGGCGAGCAGAGTTTTGACGCTGATTACGGAGATAAAAGAAAATAAAGACAAGTATGCCAGATATGGTTGTGTAGATAAATTATCGTAGAAGACATAGGTATAAACAGTTTACCCGTGTATTTCCTCTGAAAGTGTAAATGAGCGCGATTCTAAGGGAGGGGGGTACTCGGTGTAAATCGGAGTTAGATACCTTGTGTTATTATTATACTATGGGTCAAAAAATTATTACAGAAACAAGTGCCTGTGGTATATAGTTATGATGAACAAGAATACCTCTTCCAAAATTGTGAATTTTATGGCCCCAGGGTCGGGTTTCTGGTGTAAGGGCGGGGCTCTATTGATAATACATGAATTCTTTGAAAATTTTCCTTTCTGCTCCTAGGTATTAAGCAGGTGAACATACCTATATAGTTATGATGAGCAAGGGTCCTAATCTTCCAGAATTGTGAATTTCAAGGCCCCTGGGTCAGGGGTACCATAGACGGGATTTGGGGGGGGGGGGGTACTTATATACTAAAAATGAATGAATTGTTTGAAATCTGCTCCTTGATATTAATCAAATATTTTTGAAAAGCAAGGATGCCTTTTTAAAAATTGTGCAATGTTTGGATCTAGGCCTAAGGGTCAGGGGTTCATGTGTGAAAGGGGCACTACTGATTAGTTGACATGCATTTTTTGCTCCCCTACCCTGCTTTTGGGTATTCAGTAACCAAACGAAGCAACTGCTAAGTGTATTGTTATAATGATCAATGATGCTTCTTTCAAAATTGTGAATGCCATAGCATCTGGCTTAAAACATGAATCAAATTCAGTCACTGGAAAGTTGCATAATGCTCAAGTGACCTATAAGGCCCATGGGTCTCTTGTTACATTTTAGAATCTACACTACCCCAAGAGGCTTTCACATAAGTTTCGGCTTTTCTGTCCCAATGATTTTTAAGAAGATTTTAAAAAGTGTTCTCCCATGTAAAACTTTGATTACCTGTTATGCCCCGCCTAACACCCGGGGGTCATGATTTTAACAAGAAGAATGTAAGGTATGCGCTTAAATCCGTCCAGTCCCAAAATCTAATGAAATTGTCCTTGAAACATGTCTAGAGTGTCCACTTCCGAGGTCATTTTATTTTTTTTTTTTATTATCTAAAACCATATATCATATTGGCTCTCTCTAAATGTAGTGGCTGAAATACAGTTTAAAAAAAGTTAAATCTTCGCCATGTTGCCATACGGGGGCATTAGTGTTTCACAAACACATTTTGATTTTTGTTTTCAATATTTTCCCTGAGGCCATGGATTGATTCTGTCTACTGAGAGAATGGGATGGCTCTTCATTTAGAAAAAAATACAAATCACCTTCAGCCTGGGAATTTTGTAGAAATTTGGTTGTACTTTTAGATGCACTTTTTTAAATAATAAAAGAAGGAAATTAAAACAAGAAAAATATACATGCACGACGTAAATAAATTGAAAACCGCTTCATTATCAATTCATAACAAATAAATATGATGACGTAAATGCATGCGTTGTGCAGATGAAATTCGAATTAATTTTGTGCATATTCCTAAGTTTATAATTATATCAAAGCATCGAAAACGCATGACATTATGGGCGTTTGAATTCTTACTGGCTTAATGATGACGGGTCATTAATTCTGTATCTATAAATTTCAGCTTTTTAATTAACTTTGAAGTGAGTTTAAGACATACTTGTAACGATGAAGGTAAGAACGTCATCTTATGTTTCTTTGAAACTGATTTTCGCAAAAGTCTAAGACAAGCTTAACGATATATCGTGTAACCTATTTTTAATTATATGTTCTGTATGTAGTTGAAAAAATGTTTTAGCTGTTCAGGTTTCAACGTTCTACCATCAATTTGATTTCTTCTTAATTTCTCCATCCCTTAGCCGTCCAATTTCTATGTACCGGTACATTAATTTGACTTAGAGCAATGATACACTCTTTTAATTTCAAAATCTGTTCTGGAAAAAATAGTGTTTTTGAAAAGAAACAAAACATGTTTACTTAATTTTAAAGAATGATTATCATTAAAATAATATCTATTATCTTGTGTTTACAAACGCATATATTGGGGAAAAATCTACTGATTAAGAACAGATTAGCTACAGTAACTCAGGTCAGTATTGTGACTCATGAACCTCTTGTTTAATATTTCATAAATGAATTAGTTTTCAGGTACATTTGTCCTTATTCTGCTTTTGATATCTATGGAACTGTTCACAACACCCGTGGAAGGTTTTCTTTGGGGGAGAAGAAGTAAACTGAAAGTGAAAGTAAAGGATGGAAAAGTCATAATTAAGGCGAAATCCAAAAGAAGCCTAAGCAATCTTCTGTATGTAATCGTTTTTACCTTCTATTTATTGTGTTATAAGTTTTGCTTGAATTTAATGATCATTTAATCAATTGAAATTATGATAAAACGATTTTATGAGATGCAGCAACGACAAATCCTGTCTTTCCTGTTAATTTCTGAACAAATTTATATATATACCGCAGTACATGTATATGGCAAGTCCCAAATATCGGACCCTTTCCATGCCTTTCTTTAAAAGCAATTTCATTATCTGACATGGCAGGAAAACGTCAACACCGATGTCCCCTCCTGTTTCCAAATTTTGGGTTAATATTTTGCCTAATATCAAGTTATAGATATGTCAAAAATTCAGATTCAATTGAAGGATATTTTCAGAAAAAGGTAAAGAATGTAATATATTACAATGTTGATTTTTTCTAGATTTCTAGGTTTATTTGTCTTTCCGTGCGTAGTTTGTTATCAAAAATATGTTAATGAGATAGATGTATGCAAATTGCATAAAAAATGCTCATGATCAGAAGTTCATTATCGGCCAAAGGAGCAGACTACGTAATGTTGTGTTAGAGTCGTGGATATTAGCTTTTAAATTCTTTTTATATTACCAGATATTATTATTTAAGAAAAATATTCCTTATAATTCTCTTTTTTTTTGCAGAAAAATACCAGATGCCCCAAGTGTTCCACTTCGCGCTTCGTTGAACTGATCAGTTGAAGGAATTTTTTATGATTTGTAGAAAATCAAGATTGAAGATGTACAATAAATCTTTATACACTTTTCTTATTCATGTTCAATTTCTAGTTTTCTCAAAAGAAAGTACTTTAACTATCTTGATATTGTATTTGGACTAACAGAACCAACTATTTTAAATTGGCTTTGATTTAAAATTAAGCTCATTGTCACCGAATCATTTACTGTATTTAAAGCCATATATGGCGTAACTGATCAAAAAAATATAAAATTAAGTAAAGAAATATAGTTAATACATTTAAATTAAAGCTTTTCATACAATTCTGAACAAGGAGAACACCTCTTTTCATCTAATAATAGTTTTATCTTCTCTGTAATGTGTTATTTAAATCTTTTGTATTTTCTTCCGAGTCGGAGAAAATTCCGAGAATCCAAATTAAATTGTGATATCTTTATAACGCAATTGACTTTGATTTTGTAATTTACGGAAAAGTTCTATCTTTATATAAAGTAATGATACAAATAACTAGTGCTAATTGTAACGGGAACCGTTACAGATGTTCCCCAAACGCTCCCCAACTCCCTTTTGGTGCCATATTCCATGTAAGTCTTATTAAATAAGACAACATCTGTGCATTTTTGACTTTAACAACGTTTTCCCAGAAGGATACCAATTATATTCTAAGTTTAACATTGCAGGCGTGCGCATGTGTATGCACGTGCGTAATGATCATATCGTCTTATCTACATTTTCTATTTATTGAAATATACTCTATATTAAAGCATTTAGTCCAAAAGTATTAAAAATCATCCATTCAATTTCACTCATTCCAAATGCATGCACGTACGTGCACGTGCATGATGACCATACTTTCTTGTAGGAGGCCCTTATATCTATCTATGTTGTAAATACCATCCTGTTTGGTTGAAAACCAAGGGAGTTATAGCCATTTCAAGTTTCAGCCAATCAGATTGCAGCACACGTGCATCCGCGTGATTTCATGATTTTTTTTCTAAATCATATTGTAGGATATTCTAATGCATGACTATGTTTTAAATTTCAAAGCATTTCGTCAAAAAACAAAGGAGATATAGCCATTTCAAGTTTCAGCCAATCAGATTGCAGCACGCGTGCATGCGCGTGATTTCTTGAAATTTTTTGTATATCATATTGCAGGATATCCTAACGCATGACTATGTTTTAAAATTCAAAGCATTTCGTCAGAAAACAAAGGAGATATAGCCATTTCAAGTTTCAGCCAATCAGATTGCAGCACGCGTGCATGCGCGTGATTTCTTGAAATTTTTTGTATATCATATTGCAGGATATCTAACTCATGACTATGTTTTAAAATTCAAAGCATTTCGTCAGAAAACAAAGGAGATATAACCATTTAAAGTTTCAGCCAATCAGATTGCAGCGCACGTGCATGCGCGTGTTTTCGTGAAAATTGTTATATGTCATACTGTAGTATATCTTAATGCATGACTATGTTTAAAATTTCAAAGCATTTCCGCAAAAAACAAAAAAGATATTGAGATTTTTGTTTCAGCCAATCAGAAGGCAGCGCACGTGCATGCACGTGAGTTCGTGATTTATTGACCATGTCATATTATCTACATTATTAATATATCCTTATATAATGAGTTTTAAAGTATTTCATCAAAAAATGTAAAAGTTATGGCCATATAAATTATATCAGACATTTCACTCACTTCACGCGCCCGCACGTGCATGCGTATGCGCGCAAAATGACCTTCGTTCGGCACATCTACACAACACACCTATTAACCCTAAAAAGGTTTTAACTTTGTTTGGTGAACAGTTTCTGAGAACACTCGCGGACAAAAAATTACCGGAGAAGAAATAAGAAGAAAAAAGAATAATAATAATAATAACTAGTGCTAATTGTAACGGGAACCGTTACAGATGTTCCCCAAACGCTCCCCAACTCCCTTTCGGTGCCATATTCCCTGCAAGTTTCATTAAATAAGACAAACTCTGTGCATTTTTGACTTTAACAACGTTTTTCCAGAAGGATACCAATTATATTCAATTTTTAGCATTGCACCCAAGCGCATGTGAATGCATGTGCGTTATGACCATATTATCTTGTCTACACTATCTATATATTCTAATATACTATTTATTAAAGCATTCAGTCCAAAACTATTAAAAATCACTCATTCAAGTGTATTTTTAATTTCACTCGTTCAAATGCATGCACGTGCGTGCACGTGCATGATGATCATACCTTCTTGAAGGAGTCCCTTACATCTATCTATGTTCTAAATCCCATCCTGTTTGGTTGAAAAACAAGGGAGTTATAGCCATTTAAAGTTTCAGCCAATCAGATTGCAGCACACGTGTATGCGCGTGATTTTATGATTTATTTTAATATCATTTTGTAGGATATCCTAATGCATGATTATATTTTAAATTTCAAAGAATTTCGTCAAAAAACAAAGGAGAAATAGCCATTTAAAGTTTCAGCCAATCAGATTGCAGCACACGTGCATGCGCGTGATATCATGATTTTTTTTCTATATCATTTTGTAGGATATCCTAATGCATGACTATATTTTAAATTTCAAAGAATTTCGTCAAAAAACAAAGGAGATATTGCCATTTAAAGTTTCAGCCAATCAGCTTGCAGCACGCGCACATGCGCATGCTTTCATGAAAATTCTTATATATCATGTGGTAGATCTTCATAATGTAGGACTATGTTCAAAATTTCAAAGGATTATGACAAGAAACAAGAAAGATATTGAGACTTTAGTTTCAGCCAATCAGAGCGAAGCGCACGTGCATGCGCGTTAGATCTTGCTATTTTGACCATGCTATCTTGTCTATACTACTAATGTATCCTTACATTATGAGATTCAAAAAATTTCATCAAAATATAGAAAAGTTACGGCAATATCCATTATATTGGTCATTTCACGTGTTGCACGTGCGCGCTCTTGCAAGCACGTGCGCGCAAAATGACCTTCGTTCGGCAACTCTACATAACATGCCTACTGACCCTAAAAAGGTTTCACCTAAGTCGGATGTATAGTTTACAAGATCACTCGTGGACAAAATTTTCCCAGGAAGAAGAAAAATAATAAGAATAATAATAATAAGAAACAGAGTAAAAACAATATGTTCCCCAACTTCGTTTGGGGAACATAATAAGTTCTTATAATTTTAGTCTAATAATTTTCATTGTACATACGCCATATATTGCTTTAAGGCGATTGACTGTCTTGCCCTTCAAGATCATGCTAAACAAAATAAGCCAGAAAAAAATACATTTTCATTGAACTTTAACATTCAATTACAGTAAAGTTCAGGTGCATTGTTCTCGAGAAAGGCATCGTCATAATAATTCTTGTTAATAACATGAAAGCATCCCAGGTTGTGTAGATTCAAATTATGACTCCCCATAGTGCCCCTTCAGTCCGGATGTTTTAAAGCTATTTTTTGTAATGCGGATCACTTGTAAATATATCAGAGACGTATACATGTACATACTGCATGAATTTTAATTTATGAAAAATATTGAGCGAAAAATTGCTTTTTTTTTCACTAAGTCAATCTTTTGCAAAGATTTGCATATACGGTACCCCCTTTGTCAACACAACTCTAACCCAACAACTTTTTTTCAAATTTGAAAATCAAATTCGAACTTAATTTTTTGAAAACATTATAAAGAGCATACGTAATCTGGATGTCTACTACAGGTCTCATACTAGGAATTTTCTAAACCCTCTGCAAACGTAGGGGTAATTTAAAATCTCGTTGTCTGTCTGTCTATTCGTCCACAAGTCTGTCCTAGCAACTTCCTTGGGCTATATCTTTGATAAAGAGAAACAATGAAAGCCCATACCGAGTACAAAAATTGCTTGTGACCCGACAGTGTCATGAAAGCTCATTTCAACAAGTTCAAAGTCACTGGACGAATAAGTAAAAAAAATATTTTCATTTTAAATTTTTGATGTAGTAAATAAAAATTATTGGAAACTTAAAAGTTATGTTACAAGGGTCTGGTTTCACCTTGAACCCAGGTCATTTTGAAAAAGTCGAGAGTATAAAACTTGTTTCAGCTATGGTTTAGTAATGAAGAATAACTAGATGCTGACCTTGACCCAAGATCCTTCTTGCAAGTTTTTCACTCACGGAAAAAGTATAAAAGTCTTTTCGTGGACGTTTATTTGCAATGGAGAATCATTGGAAGCTTACACTTTAAACCATTCGTGCAAGATCATGTTCACTGTGTTAACATGAGTTCAATGGACCACAATGCTCACCTGCGTCACTATCATAATGGCCATGCTGTTCTTCACCAGCTTCAACTTTTGTAGATCTGGCCAAGTGGTTCTTTAGAAGATTTGTCCTATATATTTTAGTGTAAAACTAGGGTGTCCTATTGTGACCCTGCGCTAAACCTAAGAGTCATGATTTGAACAGTTTGGCATCTTCACTACCCTTACTCCTGGAGTGCTTCCTTAAAAGTTTCAGCTTTATGGTCCTGTGGTTCCTGAGATTCTTTAACGACCCCCTCTATTTTTGTCTTTCCTTGACTTGCACAAGTAAAAAATTCACGACAGGGACGTTAAACAGCATACAATTAATTAATCTTCCCTTTTTGGGGGCGAGGCCCTTTATTTTTAGCTCTACTGGTCAGAGACCAGAAGAGCTTATGCGATAGTAATGCGTCCGGCGTCCGTCCTTCTGTCTGTCTGTCTGTAAACAATTTTTCAAAACGCTACTCCTTCTATAGTTTTGGTCTGATTTCAATATAACTTGGCATACAAGTAGACTACACTAAGATACATAAAATAGTGCATCGGTTTTTGATTTCGATGAACAGTGTTGCCATGGTAACTAAAAATAGAATTTTCTGTGAAATACCTTTGAAATGCTACTCCTCCTACAGTTTTGATCTGATTTCAATATAACTTGGCATACAAGTAGACTACATAATGACACATAAAAAAGTGCATCGTTTTTTTTATTTCGATGAACTAGAAATAGAATTTTTCTGTGAAATTCCTTTGAAATGCTACTCCTCCAACAGTTTTGATCTGATTTCAATATAACTTGGCACACGAGTAGACTACACTAAGATACATAAAATAGTGCATCAGTTTTTGATTTCGATTAATAATAAATACTGTAAACCAACTTTTATTCGCGACGACTTTATTTCGCGAATTACCAGGAATAAACTAGTTCGCGACGATTAATTTTCGCGATCAAGCCTCTTTGCATCTGTTTTTGAAAGACAAAATTATCATAATGACCGGTTCACGGCGAGAAATATTCGCGATGACAAGGCTCTCGCGAACTTCGCGAAAATTTCTCGCACGCGAATAAAAGTTGGTTTACAGTAATGACTATTTTTATATAGCGCTTTTCTAGCATAAATGCTACTCAAAGCGCTTTACAATACATCATTACCCCAGCAGACCTTAACAATCCAGAATCTTTCCCAGTGCAAGCTGCCGTTATCAGCACTAGAACACTAACATTCTGACAATATCTTTTACTGTCTATAGCCAGGTATCCCTTTTACACTTGGGTGGAGCGAGGAAATTCGTGTAAAGTGCCTTTCCCAAGGACACAATGTCGACTTGTCGTGGCCAGGATTCGAACTAACAACCTTTCGGTTTGGAGTCTGGAACCTTAACCAGTGGACTACCAACGCCACATATTATGAACAGTCTTGCCAAGTTACTAAAAATAGAAATGTCTGTAAAATTCCTTTAAAACGGTACTCCTTCTACAGTTTTGGCCCGATTTCAATATAACTTGGCACACAAGTAGACTACACTGAGATACATAGAATAGTGCATCAGTTTTTGATTTCGATGAATAGTGTTGCCATGGTTACTAAAAATATAATTTTCTGTGAAATTCCTTTAAAACTCTACTCCTCCTACAGTTTTGGTCTGATTTCAATATAACTTGGTACACAAGTAGACTACACAAAGATATATAAAATAATGCATCAGTTTTTTTTTATTTCGATGAACGGTGTTGCCATTGTTACTAAAAATAGAAATGTCTGTGAAGTTCCTTTAAAACGCTACTTCTACAGTTTTGGTCTGACGGCAATAGCTTCTTTTCTCATCCTTTGTTATAAGTACAAACCAGTAGAGCTACAGTCTCAACAGAGACTTCTGGTTACAATTTATAATTCCTTCTTCCAAGAATGGTATGTATCAAGTTTGATAAATTGGCCCAGTGGTTTTGAGAAGTCAGAAATGTGAAAAGTTTACAGACGGTCGGACGGACAAACGGAAAAGTTCATTTAAGCTGCCTCAGTTAAGCTATAAATGTAAAATGTTACAAAAGGTTTAAATAATCTTGAGAAATACCAGTTCTATATTCACAAACACAAAAAAATCCCAGTAACAATTTGTTAGGTTGATATAGGAACAATGGAAACTATATTTCAGTTGGGAAAAAATAAGTTAACATTTTTCTTGCTCAAACATATTATTTGTCGTATTTAGAGCATTTTGACAGATATCCTCGTTTAATTTTCCAGATTGACTGATTGTTAATTCATTTAATATGTTATTGAATTGAGCTTGTGAAAATATATTTACCACCGATTGAGAGGTCAATGATGCAGAGACATCTGAAACGATTTAATATCAATTCTCTGCAATTATCAAAATTTGTTGCCACGCAGAGAAAAACATTTTGATTTTTTAATAATAATTTTAAACAACTATGCCATTAATTGTTAAATCTAAAGTGGGTTTATGAAATAGACCCTTGGTTGCCATAGAAACGGGGTGCAAAATTCTTCAATTTCGTTAATTTTGAAAAACGTGTACTTATCAAGAAAAACTGTGTCCAGAAATGAAAAGGGATAACTTAATATGTTTTCGTTATTTAAATTTAATACTACAAATTAAAGTAATTATATCTGTAGTTTTAATTTAATCTCTCAAGAGTGAATGGCCATTTTACATATTATAACATATCAGATATGTGATTGGTTTAGTGGAGTTTTTGGAGGCTTAAAACAAAAAAGGCACACTGATTACAAATTTAGTAATAATTAAATATGAAAGGCTGATATTTGATTATATCAAAATATGTAAAATATTGATGGGAGATTCAAAGATTGTAAAGAAATTCAAAGGTAAAGATTACTTTTTTCTACATTTTGAAGCATTTTTTTGCTTCCTAATTACTCCCCTTGAACTACTCTCTAACGTTTGGAGGTACAATGTGTATTAAGTAAACTGCATGAACATCTCATCAAAGTTTTACAGTCTGGAAGAAGAAAAGAAGGCTAGACATCTTAAACAATGAAGACAGAAGGTAAATTTATGTATATACTGAGCATTACAAAAATATCAAGATTAACCAATACATATTTTCTTAATTTCTTACAATACACAGTTGTTTTACCGGTAGTGGTCAGTGGTGATTCCTTATCAAATCAAGCGAACTATACCTTTTGACTTTCTGACCAATGAATTAATTATTTTTATCAATAAAAATGAATTTGAAGCATATAAACATTACTTACTGATACAGGTGAACTCTCCCACCCCCCGAAATATAAATGTCTATATAGAGATTGTATAAAATCTGTGCCATTCAGTAGGTTTACTTTTTATGATGTGCTGAGAGAGACTTTTAAGTGAACATTATTTATCTTTATAATATAAATTTCCACTTCGGTCAGTTTTCATTCATTGTTTATCCTATTATTTCAATTCTTTATTGGCATTAGACACATATTTTACAGATTTGTGTTGTTAAAATATTAAAACTAGAGCAAGTTTGTTTCTATAAAAAAAAAGTGCATCGAACATTTATAATGTGTGAGCACAAGCATAAAGTAGCTAAGTTTTTTTTAAATAGTATTCTATATATCAGCAAAATATGGTCATGAGATGTTCATAAGCAGAAAATAGGAAAACAGCATGCTTGTTTTGATGTCATTGTTTTATTTAATAGCTTCTATCATTTAAACTTTAAATTAATCATATATATCCAAAACGGTACTATACGTATTGACAAAATAGATCTAGGTTAAGAATGCACTGGAAATATTTATTGAGTTATTTTTGTTTGTATATATAGACTCTTTCATTCGTCTGTGAAGTACCGGTACTGTATAATCTATAGTTCAATTTTGTGTGAATAATAATAATCTTTTCAAATAGCAAACAGTAAAAAATATATATGTACACTTGTACATATGTATTAGTGTTAAAACAAAATTTAACTAGAGGTACTGTGAGCAATGAGCTCACTAAATGATACCCCCTGCCTCCCATATGATTATAACTGATGACCAAGTCCATGTTTTACTGTGGCCGGGAAACCCAAACTATGTATAGTCGGATCAAAAAGTGAAATAGGAGGTGCACAATGGCAATATGTAATAAAGATTCTGTGAAAGGTACATTAAATTTCACTCATTGCAGTGGTATAAGAGGAGTTGTGGATAATAAGAGATGGGTACCCTAAAGCGTAACAGACAGATGGACGTACAGCTAGATGGACATACCGATTACAGTATACCCTCCCACTTTTCTAGCGGAGGGTATAATAAAACTATATACATGTACATGTAGAATATTCACCTCTGATTTATAATATTTGTTTTATACAAACACTGACCATGTTTTATAATATTCTAAACAAATTATTTGATACTCAGGCAAATATTCACTACTGGTAAGATGACCACACACATGAACATGTCTATGTATGAATGAAATGAATTTTCTTTTTGATCATGTTCCTAAGAAATAATTATTTTCATAATTTTTTCAACAAAGGATTTACCATATAAGATGAATAAGGAAAAAGTAAGACCAGTAAACCAAAACAGCTAGGAGCAAATAGGCCATGACTGAAGTTCAAGTGCATTCTGCAAGAAAGTGGACAGCCTAGATTTTTGTTCTTTTCAAGGTAACCATTCTTAAAATATGAAAGTAAATTAAGGACAGATGATACAAACAAAAAATCTTTGACAAAAGTTTGTTTGGCTCATCTGTCCTTAAATCATTAAAAAATATTTCAGCTTATCTTAATTTAAACCTTGCTTATTTCTTTTTATTTTTTAAACAAAATTTAATACCTGTCCAGTAACAGAACAATTCTTATACTAGAATAAAGAAAACAACTTTCTAAAGGATTACATACACATTTAATTAGCTTGAAATCGGTGTATATTGGAAAGTGCAGGAATTGTTTATCATTGCAGGTTGAGAGGGGATGCCATATTTTAGGTTTGAAACCGGGCAAGTGAAAGCTGAATTCCAACCCACTTCAACATACTTGTACCCACTGTCTTCAAGATATCAGTGTTTGAGATGTCAAAGTTCAAATATAATAGGAATATGTTTATCATATTATGTGATGGCATCCTCAAATCTTATGCCGTATAACAATATGTTTTAGAACTTATCAAGCTTTATCCTGTACCTTGCCAAAAAACTCAACTCAGCATAATTCTCATTAACTAATTATCAGTGTTACTTGCCTATGTCAATGTAGGTCATTACTGGTACATGCCTGACCAACAAAAACTATAAAGTGGAAAAATCAGAGATAAGATTTTCAGAGCAGCAGAAACAGTAAACTTTTTCACGTAAATCTAATTATATGTAGTTGAGAATACATGTACTCTAAATGTTGCAAATATAAAAAATAAAAAAAGCGAAAAGTTCTCTTGTTTTCAGAATTTATATTTACATGTGAAAAAAAGAAAAGGAGATTGATATAGTTGGTGTGATGAGGTGTTCGCAGGAACCTAGTAAAATGAAAGGAAGAACTTCCTTGAAATGATACTTGTGGAGGACAGTGTCTCATGGAGGGGGGGGGGCATTGTTTCAACTGACTTTACAGAATACAGAAGATCCATTGCAAACCTAATTATCAATTATATGCCAAACACTATGTTTAAAGTTGTCCATTATTGGATATTTATGTTTAAATCCAAGATAACTTACCCAAGAGGATGTGATTTTCTTTTAAACCAATGTAATTTTTCCCAAGTTTAAAGCCGTGTTTCATAAGTTTCAAAAGAAACCAGAAGTCTCTGTCGAGACTGAAGCTCTACTGGTTTGAACTTATAGCAAAGGAAGAGAAAAGTACTTAAGCAGCTGGGATTTGAAACTAAATAGAATAATGATCGTTGATAAAGTCTCTTTATGTTCTTAGTGTAGTCTACTTGTGTGCCAAGTTATACTGAAATCAGACCAAAACTGTAGGAGGAGTAGCATTTTGAAACAATTTTACAGACATTTCTATTTTTAGTAACCACGGCAACACCGTTCATCAAAATTAAAATTCGATACACAGAATTATGTATCTTAGTGTATTCTACTTATGTGCCAAGTTATAATGAAATCAGACCAAAACTGTAGGAGGAGTAGCATTTTGAAACAATTTTACAGATATTTCTATTTTTAGTAACCACGGCAACACCATTCATCGAAATCAAAAACCGATAAACAGAATTATGTATCTTAGTGTATTCTACTTGTGTGCCAAGTTATAAAGAAATCAAACCAAAACTGTAGGAGGAGTAGCATTTTGAAAGAATTTCACAGAAATTTCTATTTTTAGTAACCACGGCAACACCGTTCATCAAAATCAAAAACCGATACACAGAATTATGTATCTTAGTGTATTCTACTTGTTTGCCAAGTAATACTGAAATCAGACCAAAACTGTAGGAGGAGTAGCATTTTGAAAGAATTTCAGAGAAATTTCTATTTTTAGTAACCACGGCAACACCGTTCATCGAAATCAAAAACCGATACACAGAATTATGTATCTTAGTGTAGTCTACTTGTGTGCCAAGTTATACTGAAATCAGACCAAAACTGTAGGAGGAGTAGCGTTTTGAAAGAATTTCACAGAAATTTCTATTTTTAGTAACCACGGCAACACCGTTCATCGAAATCAAAAACCGATATACAGAATTATGTATCTTAGTGTAGTCTACTTGTGTGCCAAGTTATATTGAAATTAGACCAAAACTGTAGGAGGAGTAGCATTTTGAAAAATTGTTTACAGACAGACGGACAGACAGACGGACGGACGACGGACGCATTACTATCGCATAAGCTCTTCTGGTCTCTGACCAGTAGAGCTAAAAATCAGAAGGGGGGGATAAATTTTTGACTTCATTCAAAGTATATGTGGTTTGCAGTTGCCCATGAATTTGATAAATAAGTATACAAAGTAACAAGTTGAAATGTAAAATATTATGAATGTCCTGCTTGTTTTCGTTTCATCTCAGAATTTTTCAAGTTTGACCAAATCTTGAAAAAGGAAAAGCCACAAGGTTTTGCAATTATTTGACATAGCATTACAAAATGCATTATATTTTTGCAACATCGTAAAGATGCAAATTTAATTTGCCAAAAAATTTAGTTCACATTTAATTCATTACACAGGTTTTATAAAAGAGTAATGTAGTTTTGGGAATATTGTTACGTTAAACGCAGCCATTTTGATTAAAAATCTGGTATTCCTGTCTCCATGGTAACAAATCTTGCATTCCTGTTTCCATAGTAATAGAGAATGGATAGGGAAAATTTTATTTCATATTAGTTTCAATCTAAGGGGATAGTTTCAGGAAACTTGAAACATGCCCTGGTTAGTCTACATGTACATGTACTTCAAAATTGTCAATTTTACGGAAGGGGGGGGGGGATTTGTGCAGGTGTTCACAGTTCTCCTATCTAAGAACAGATTTACATGTATTAATGCTCTTGGAAATGGGATGTGAATATTTTTACATTACACTTCTCCTAGATATGGACTAATTTTACTGTAAATGACATCAAAACAGATGGAAAGGAACATTTTTTTTTCTATATGAACTTAATGAAATGTGCATATGTTCCTTGGAATACGGAAATTTTGCAGATTTCGGGTAATTTTTCATCAGCTTTTAAAAAAAAAATATTTAAATGTCCCATAAATATTTTAATGTGTTTAAACTAACTTATGTACCATCTATACAATGCAATGTTTCATGAATTTCAAATCAGTGTGCAAAAGTATTAAAAAATCGCTTTGAAAAAGGGTCTAAAATGGGAATTTTCTCAATTTGACAAAATGCCAAAACCCCCAAAGATAAGCGTTGTTAAGCCATTATGTAGAATTACAGTTTTTAAAAAAATTATGTTGTTATACTAAAGAGGAATAATGGCAGTTTTGAAACAAAAGTAGATTTAACCATTCTCTTGTTTCTTTTAAGCTCATTTTTATTCAGTAAAACCTACAAAATCACGTTTTTTGGTCAAATTTTAGGAAGAATTTACAGGGGAAACAATAGGTGCCGTTACCATGGCAACGAGACATTTTTTGAAATAAAAAAATATAAAACCATTAATGATGTGACATTGTGAGTACACACAAAAAGTTTCCTTAAAATTGAAAATGTAGTGTGGCCAAGCATTATTGATATTGTTTGATAATTACAGAGAATTGATATTAATTAACAAGAAAAAAATTCTCTTGAAAGGATCGATGTCATTTTAAAGTATATTATCATATATTAATAAACTACGAGGTTGAAGTAGGGTTGCCTGAAAATGAGTAAAGGTACTTTGTGGTAAAAATAAGTAGGGGATAGCCTGTATTTGAAACAAGTGTCTGTGGTTTGTAGATTTGAAAATAGTTCTAAAACTTTCATGTATCTCAATTATGACTCCACCCATAACCCGGGGGTCAAGAATTGAATAATTAAGAACCTACACTTCTCCAAAATACTGTAATATAAGTCGCCACTTTTCTGATCCGTTAGTCCCTGAGCGTTCATGTCAAGTGAGATAAAATGAACGGCTTAAACAAAGAGCGCTATTGCGCTAAAATATCGAGTATCTGTCATTGCTAGGTCATACAAAGTGAAATCCCACAATATGACATGCCTAAACAAAGAGTGCTAAAAGTTTCAGCATCTGCGATGAAAATTTGTTACAGACAGACACACACACAAGGCTCATTCAAAGCGGGGGTATATAAAAATATTTTGAGTATTGAGTAGAGAGTAAGCAGATTTTTTTACTGTTTACATAAAAATTTATTGTTTATTGTGTAGATAGTAAGGTAAATAAGATCTTTCCTAACACACCCCCAACGATCAAAAGTGACTTATAACTTTCAACAGATGAACGAAACTACTATACATGTATGACAATAATGCCTCGATGCCAATACACGCCGACTGACTAATATTTCATTTTCCGTACATTGCTAAGGTAAGTATAGAGAGGACTTTTGTTTTACTGACATTGATGACAACAATTTAATAAATGAACAGAAAAAGTACATTGGATAAACATTCATTTCACATTTTGAGAATACATTAAATGAAAAAGAAACGGAACTTAGATTTTTTTTATGTTTTGTCCACTAAACTGAACCCAAGGTGTTGTTCGAGTTTTGGAAAATGGAGACTGGAGACAAAGTTAAACTAAAATCTTTTCCTCCACCATTCTGTTTGAAACTTTGAATTGACAGGATCGATTGTGCAATTTCCCTACATTTTTTAAGCTGACGAAGAATCATCATGGATTCAGATATATACTCAACCAAAAAAGTTAAGGGTTATGTATAAGATACTGTAGTTAAGTAAAAGAAATTTCAATTCTGAAATTTATAATAAACTGATGTGATGAATCAAAATTCTGTGTGGATTTTAATTATGGAAGGTAACGAGTGTGGAGACAGAAGAATGAACGTTTTAGTGACTGTTTTGTGGCTCAACATAATCGCTTTGGTGGAGGTTCTGTTATGGTGTGGAGAGGCGTTTCTATTCAGAGGTCCACGGAGTTTTACATCATCATAAATGGAGCACTGACCGGTATCAGATACAGAGATGATATCCTTCAGCCAATTGCGAGAACATTTGCCGATGCAATAGGGACAGAATTTGTTTTAATGGATGATAACACCAGACCTAACAGAGCAAACATAGTGAACCAGTACCTTGAGACAGAGACTATCTATATAATGTGGTGGCCCTCGAAGTCACCAGACCGCAATCCTATTGAACATGTCTGGGATGTTCTTCAAAGACAAATTCAGCATTTCATGAATTTCATACTGTAAGTGGCCCTGGTCAACACGTTCCTACTATGGAAGGTCGCCCGCGTGGCGCAGTGGTTAGAGCGTCTGCTCTAGAGTCGCGAAGTAAAGAGTCAATCCTTACGTCGCGGGTTCGAATCCCACTGCGGGACGTGGAGACCGGTCCTTCGGATGAGACCCTATAAACCGAGGCCCCGTATCGCAGTAGGTGCTGGCACGAAAAAGATCCCTCACTGCTCAAAGGCCCTGAGTGCCGAGCATAGGACAAAATTTGTAGCCCTCCACCGGCAAGTAGTGGCGTCTCCATATGAGTGAAAAATTCTTGAGAGGGACGTTAAAAAGTATACAATCAATCAATCCTACTATGGAAGAAAGCATTAATCTCTCGGTGATCTTCAAACTGATGTTGCCATGAGTCATATTTGCAGATTTTTCTAACAGGGAGCAGCCAAGATATTCTGGAGTGCAGCTAATTACAGCAGCAGGTTCAAGTCAGCATTGGAACATAAAGTTGGACAGACCTCGTGGACGATGTAAATGGTGTGCAAAAGAGAGCAAGAGGAAAGATGTTACTTATGGTTGTGACAGGTGTATTATTCATCTTTGTCAGGGTGTTTGTTTTCGAGCATACCATGTGCATAATCAGCTTTCAATTTTCTAATGAATGTCTGTCATTATCAAAGTGTCCATCTTTATTCAGTCTTGCTATAATCCGTATCTCTATTGTATGCAACATTCATATTTTTGAATTTTTTTTTATCAAAGATTTTAGTGATACTTTATATATGTATATATATATGTCATGTGATGTGCAAATGAAAATGTATTTTGATTCCTTCTGAATCTTCGCACCGGATTGCAATTGAATGGCGAAGAAAGCTCAATTTATACCCTATATTCTGTTGCATTTAGTCACCCGCGTGATGCAGTGGTTGGTCTGCTCTAGAGTCGATTCTCACAATATGGGTTTGAGGATCACTGATGTAATGTAGTTACTGGTCCAACGGATGAGAACTTCAATCCGAAGCCCCGCAGTTGTAGTAGGTGCTGGCACGATAAAGATCCCTTTCTGCTCAATGTCCCCGAGTGCCAAGCATAGATCATATTTTCTGTGGCATCTCCATTTTAGTGAAAAATTCTCGAGAAGGACGTGAAACGACACACAATCAATCAAAAAGAAAGGATAAGAAATAGATAGAAATTTTCTAAAATGTTGTATCGAAAACACTCAAGACGAGGATATATAAGATGACTTTGGAAAATCATGAAAGGTTTTGATATACATGTATCAATGAACAAGAGGCCCACAGGCCTTACAGGTCACCTGAGTATCATGTAACAACTTCCCAGCGATTGTATTTGGTTTGTGTTTTAATCCAAAAGCCATGAAATTCACAAATTTTGAAAGAGGCACCATTGCTTATCAAAGGGCAGATTTCAAAGCATTAATTTATTTTTAGTCAGAGTACCCCCCTGGTACCCCTGACCCAGCAGCCCTGAAATTATCTATTTTGAAAGAGGCCCCTTTCTTCATTATAAGGCCAGCATTTTTTTTATGTTTAGGTTTAGTTATGAACATGAGAATAAAAAAGTCCCAAAGGAGAAGGAAATAAAAATTTTTTTTTTGATAAATCAATTATTAAAATTTGTACATTCTTTTTTTTATGCTATCCTAATAGGCTCCTTACCACTGGACACATAATGCTTACAAATAGGAAAGTAGAACATTTAATTGCTTATTTCATCATCTGCCAGTTTGGGCCAGTTATATAAATTATGTGATGTCGATCAAAATATATTTTAAAAAATCAATTCTTTAAAAGTCTTTCAATATATCTTCATTTTTTTAATATGTGTTAGGTGAATGTGTAGACATTGTTCTAAAATTTACTTGATGCCTAAAATTGTAATTTCTATCATAAAACAGACAGGAAGTATTGGGGAGTAGGGTCAACATTTTTTCAATTAAGTGTAAAATAATTTTTCTGGCTGATACAAATGATACTACATGCCTGTATATATTTGTATATTCTTGCCTTTTAATAGTTGAATTTTTTTTAATTTCTTCAGGTTATTGTTTATTTCTTCCTCAAATGGACTTCACTTCTCCCATAGTTTTATTCATTACATCTGATGCATAAGCAACCCTTTTCTGAAGAATGATGCTTAGACTGTAAGCTATAACAGAGACCTAAACAATGTCCCTGGCAATATGCAATAGCTACCACGGGCAGTTAAAACCTGGGGGAGGAAAATAATTTACAGTTACTTTTGAAACGAATACATAATTATCTCACCAGCATGTCATTGTGCAACAAAGTCGTCAGCATTTTATTTGTCCTATGAACAGTTCAAACGTTTTGAATGGCACTCTTATCGATGAATTTTACACTAAACCAAGCTATCTTCTCAGATCTAGCTTTATTTACCCGCCGTTTCATCGTAAAACCGGAAGTGCGAGTTCGTAACTTTGAAATCTCGATCCCGACTCAAATTTCACATCGGAAAGAAAAAAATTGTTTAATTTTTTTTTGAAAATTCAAAATCTTGAGCGGAGGGTCTGTAAAACTGAAAATAAAATAAATCCTGGCCTTAAATATTGTTGATGTTTTACGTATGTTTGTTATGTCATGAATGTTTCTCCATACTTGTGTTATGTGCGCATGCTCAGTTCTATATAAAGTCGTTCTTCCGTCAGCTTGTTGTCTGTCTCGAAGCGTCTCTAATATTAATTACTGGTCAATATCAACATGGTGGCAGCGGTGAAAGTAGTTTCACACAACTGAAACAACTTAGTTTGATACGTTTTCTACTTGAAACGTGTAAGTATCAGTGAAATTTGATACAAATTACCACTCCACGTGTGACCGATATAAAAGTATGGCGCCCCCTGACGAGAATGAGGAAGCCGCACAAGAGCACCAAGCTACTCCGAGAGCTTTGATCAATCCAAACTTACGACTACCACCGGAATTGAACCTTCTTACTGGTAATGTGTCGGAAAACTATAAGTCTTGGAAACGGCAAGTGGAAATTTATCTGATAGCGAGCGGAACTACTGCATTGTCGGAGGAAATTCAGACTGCAACGATAATCAATTGTGGAGGTGAGAGACTTTTGAAAATTTATGATCACTTTGAATGGGCACCTGGTGAGGATAAGAACAAACCTCAGGATGTGTTTAACAAAATTGAACAGTACTGTAATCCTCGCAAAAACGAAGTCGCGGAATCGCACAAATTTTGGAGTACAAAGTATTTCGAACCTTTTGACCAGTTTCTCACTGAATTGCGTATAAAGGCAGCGTCCTGCAATTTCAAAGAGGAGGATCGCATGATTAGAGACAAGATTGTTTTCAGTTGCACAGGAAAAATGCAGCAGCTCCTATTGAGGGATGATGATTTGGACCTCAAGAAAGCAATTAAGATTTGTCAGTCCTATGAGCAGGCTAATCGACAAGCTGAAGAGATGAAGAAAGAGAACAATGCAAGTGTGCACAAAGTAAGCGAATCTCAGACACATCGAAAAACTGTGAACAAAGTTCCATATAAGAAACAAGGATTCAAGAAACCACAGGACAAGGAGAAGTCGTGTAAATTCTGTGGAACCAAACATCCAATGAAGAAAGAGTCCTGTCCGGCATGGGGAAAAACCTGTAACAAATGTCATGGACGCAATCATTTCAGTGTGAAATGCAAGAAGATTAACCTTGTTGACCGGAAACAATATAGCGATTCGTCTGATGAAGATGAATATTGGCTCAACGTTGTTAACTGTAACAAAACTACCTTAACAGCTGTCATGAGTTTGAACAACTGTGATGTTCGATTTCAGTTGGATAGTGGTGCACAGATAAACACCTTACAGAAGAAGTATGTTCGGAAGGATCAAGTTCGCCCGTCCGCATCAACTCTTCGTGTATATGACTCAGCACCTTTGAAAACCCTAGGAGAAGTTGATCTACCTGTTACAAACCCAAAGACTAAAGAAGTGATGAATATGACATTTGCTGTTGTTAGCAATAAACTTCAGAGTTTATTAGGACTTCATGGGATCCAGAAAATGAATCTCATCACTGTGAATGAAGAGAAGTTCATCTCAAAGGTGGATACGTCAGCGTCAGAACTAGGTGACCTTGGAGAAGCTACACTTGTGGTCGATAGTGAGATCCAACCTAAAACTCTACCGTGTCGAAAACTCCCACTAGCTATTAAGGACAATGTGAAAACAGAACTTGACAACCTTGTTAAGAGAGGAATTCTTGTTCCAGTAACCACACCAACAAAATGGGTCAATCAGATGGCGGTAGTGCACAAAGCGAATGGAAAACTGAGAATTTGTCTTGATCCGCAAGCTTTAAACTCAGCACTATTGCGTGAACATTACAAACTACCGGTACTTGATGACGTACTACCTAAACTTCAGAAAGCCAAGTTGTTCAGCAAACTGGATGTCAAAGAAGCCTACTGGCATGTAAAACTGGATGAGAAGTCAAGCATGTTAACAACCATGATTACACCGTTTGGTAGATACCGATGGTCTAGACTTCCATTTGGCCTGAAGGTCTCCAGTGAAATTTTCCAAAGAAAATTGACTGAGGCTCTTGGTGACATTGAAGGCGTTTTTACCATAGCTGATGATATCATTGTTACAGGCTGTGGCGATACTATTCCAGAAGCTGAACTAGACAACACAGAGAAGCTGAAACTCTTGTACTCGAGATGTAAACAAGCAAATATCATCCTGAATGATGACAAGAAAGAGATTGGACTGCGTGAGATAAAGTTTCATGGACACAAGATAACAAGTGAAGGTGTGAAGGCAGATGATGGAAAAGTCAAGGCTATTATAGACATGCCCAGCCCAACAGATATTTCTGGTGTGAAAAGATTTTGTGGTATGGTGCAGTATATGTCCAAATTTCTGCCGAGTTTATCTACAACCCTTGAACCACTCAGAACACTCACTCGTAAAGACACACCATGGACGTGGACCAAGAAGTGTGAGAAGGCATTTAACGATGTCAAAAAGCAACTTACCTGTACTCCGGTTCTTGCTTACTTCAATCCAGATTTGGAGCTGACGTTACAAACAGACAGTAGCAAAGATGGTCTTGGAGCTGTTCTCCTACAGAATGGAAAACCAATCGAGTATGCATCTCGTTCACTATCTATGGCACAACGGAAATGGGCCCAAATTGAGAAAGAGGCACTTTCTATTCTATTTGGACTCGAAAAGTTCGACCAGTATACCTATGGCCGAAAAGTGGTTATCGAGAATGACCATAAACCGTTAGAGGCGATTCTAAGAAAACCTTTATCAGCAGCCCCACGTAGACTGCAGGATATTATGATGAAACTGAATAGATATGACATTACGTTCAAATTCGTCAAAGGTGAAGATCTTATCATAGCTGATATGTTAAGCAGAGCGACGATAGAAGTTCCTACTGATGATCGTCCAAGAATCATGACTGTGTGTGTGGATCCTGACTTGTCAGATGTTCGACTTGATGAAATTCGCAAGGCAACAGAAATGGACTCTGAATTGCAATGCTTGATTGCAAACATCACTGATGGATGGCCAGATAGAAAGAACCTAGTAGAAGAGTCAGTCAAACAGTACTATGATCTCCGTGAAACTTTGAGTGTTTATAATGGTATTGTTGTGAAGGGTGAAGCTATTGTGATTCCTAAGTCTCTCAGGTCTGATGTGAAGCATCGACTACATTCAGCTCACCTTGGCTATGACTCCATGATCCGGCGAGCTCGTGGAACAGTATTTTGGCCAAATATGCAAAGTGATATAAAACAGTTAGCTGACAATTGCTATGCCTGTCAGGAGATGAAACCTAGACCGAGCAAAACTCCACTCACTCAACATGATGATGGAACAAAACCATGGAACAAAATTGGATTATATTTCTTCCAAATCAAGAATCATACTTACCTTGTCAGTGTTGATTATTTCAGCAACTATATTGACATTGCTCTCATGCCAACTACAACTTCAGTGAAGTTAATCAAAACCTTGAAGAAGCAATTCTCTCATTTTGGAATTCCGTCGGTAATTGTCACAGATGGAGGACCCCAGTTTACTTCAAGCGAATTCAAGAAGTTCACCACTGAATGGGGAATAAAGCACGTAACTTCATCACCAAACCATCAGAGAGCCAATGGAAAGGCAGAGTCCGCCGTCAAGATTATGAAACACTTGATCATGAAATGTGACAAGGAATCAACAGACCAATTTGAGGCACTGTTAGAACAGAGAAATACGCCAAGACAAGACACAGGTCTTAGTCCCTGCGAGATGATGTTTGGGAGACATACGCGAACGAAACTTCCAAAGCTAGATCGACACAAGACTTCCTCAAACAGGAAACGACAACAACGGAAGAAGTCAGTGAAACGCTATTACGATCGAACAGCACATGAGAAAACTCAACTCAAGAAAAACCAAAATGTGTTCTTTGAAAGGAAGTCGAATGAGAAATGGATTCTTGGTAAAATCGTTGACTGTCTACACAACCAAACCTACATAGTTCAGTCAGAGGATGGTACAACTTACCGCAGGAATCGTCTGCATATTCGACCAACCAAAGTGAAAGTAGTCATTCGTGACAAATCTCCAGTGCGTTTTGAAAGCAGGAAGCAACCAGTTGAATCTACACAAGAGGATAATTCCGATATGCGTATGACAGATTTTCATCATGAGCCACGTGTTTGCATAGAAAAGGAAAATTTGGTTGATCGTAACCCCAGTACTATGACCAACTCACCGCTTGACAATTCCGAATCACTGGATGAGACCGTACAACAATCTCAAGCAGATATGGTACCTGAACCTATTCCATTGCGTCGATCAGCAAGAGCTCGAAGGGAACCAGCAAAGCTCAAAGACTATGTGCGTTATTGACTGTACAGAATGTTTTGATACTTGATTAATTATGATAAAATTAAGAAATTAACAAAGAATCATTTTAAAGACAATTTTATTAGAATTATAGTCTATTTCTAATGTTGATCAAATCTAATCAGTTACAACTTACAAGTGTGTTCTAGTCAATTCAGTCTGTTTTAGTGTACTCCATGTATGTCCATGTAATCCATATAATCAATTTATCATTTAAGAATGTCTGAATTGTTTAAGCTCTTTAAAGAAAAGGGGATGTTGATGTTTTACGTATGTATGTTATGTCATGGATGTTTCTCCATACTTGTGTTATGTGCGCATGCTCAGTTCTATATAAAGTCGTTCTTCCGTCAGCTTGTTGTCTGTCTCGTAGCGTCTCTAATATTAATTACTGGTCAATATCAACAAATATGTAATTAGATCATTAGCATATTTACCAGGAGCAAAGGATAAGATGTTCAAAGAATTCATGCATTTCGCTATATAATCATTAGAGCCCCACCCTAAAACAAGAACCCCTGACCCTGGGGCCATAAAATTCACAATTTAGGTAGAGGCACTCTTGCTCATCATAACTATGTACTTAGTTAGTTTATTTAATACCCAGGAGCAGAGAAGATTTTCAAAGAATTCATGTATTTTCACTATATAATCAATAGAGCCCCGCCCTAACACCAGAACCCCTGACCCTGGGGCCATAAAATTCACAATTTTGGTAGAGGCACTCTTGCTCATCATAACTATGTACTTAGTTGGTTTATTTAATACCCAGGAGCAGAGAAGAAGATTTTCAAAGAAATTATGCATTTTCACTACCTACTTATTTAGCCCCACCCTAGAACTAGAACCCCTGACCCCAGGGCCATGAATTTAACAATTTTGTTAGAGGACTCAATGCTGATTATAATCATGGAAACAGTTTGACTGCTTCATGTCCAGGAATAAAGAAGAAGATTTTTAAAGATTGCATTAATTTTAGTGGTTTTGGACCCACCCCTCAGGCCCCAGGGGGGCAGGGATCATGAAATTCACAATTTTTGTTCCCTTTTACCCATAGATGCTTTGTGCCAAATTTGGCTGAAATTGGTTCAGTGGTTGCAGAGAAGAAGCTGAAAATGTTCAAATGTTAACGCACGACGGACGACGACGGACGAAAACGGATAGCAATAGGTCACCTGAGTTTACTCAGGTGACCTAAAAATACATAAGATATATCTTACAATATACAAAAATGGTCGACAATTTTAGCACTAACAGATTTTGTGTGGGTTACTCGAACCGTTCCGTCTCTATCATTTTCCCAACTCTCTGAAAATACCAGCTTCAAATAATTATAATTCAAACCAGATTGATGCCTTTTTCAACATACGACCAAAAATGCAAAAGGTGTGATGAGATAAAACATTCAGCTGCCTTAAACTTAGAATTACTTGAACTTTCTTCAAAATTTGGTTCAAAACTATGTTTAGAAAGAGTGTCTTCAATTTGAGATGGTTGACTAATGTATGGGCAGCGGAAAAGGCAAAAATTACCATAATGAGAAAACAAACTATTACATTAATTGCTATCAACAATATATGTTTGTTACATACGTGGTCGTTGATTTTGCTTTAATGTATCTTTGTTCTGCAAAACGGTCTATTGATTATGCATTGTATATCATTTGTTAAGTTTTTATGGTCATTGAAATTAAAATAATTGTTTGTTTTCCCATTATGGTAACTTTTGCCCTTTCCGCTGCCCATACTAATGCCTGCAGAATTTTTACATCCTCTGTTGCTGAATGTGCCTCATTTTTCTACTATCGGGTTCACGAGTTTGTCGGTGTCTGAATCATCTCTCTTTATGAAATGATTGCAATCTTACCACTTCACAAACTTGGACCAACATTTGTTCATGTAACTAGATACAACAAACGGGTTTTTTTTTATGGAACAACTCTCCACTTCCTACATGCAATTAATCCACACTGATCCAGTGACTGCTGTTGCCTTGGGATGAAATTGTACATTTGGTAGAACGTACTTATGAAATATGTTGTCTTTGCAGACTAAAGCAAGTTCCATTTTGCTGGATTCTGTGCCTAAGAACTTAGAAAATACTGAAATATACAATACTTATACAATAATTGAATATTTTTAATGCTAGACTTAAAAATATTATATTGCTACTTCTGCATCATCAACAAGCATTGATACGTGCTAAATATACACAAAATTCTAAAATCCACCCACAATCCCTGACTAACATATAAAAAACCCATTTAGCATACTAGCATTCATTTATATTTATCTAATTCTTATCACATTTTTACTAACGAAGACTTCATCCTCTTTAACGGAGGAGACATGGAATGTGACTTTCGGAAGAGGGTCTTCACTCTCCCTCTCTTTCACTCTTCGCCGTTCCTCTAACATATTGGTCTCAGATTGTTCATATAATTCTGCTATGACCTTAACCTTTGACCTAGTAAATGCTACTGCTTCGTCAGATTTGGAACCTCAGTTTATACGGTCTCATCCGAAGGGACCATTGAGCAGGGAGGGGTCTTTTTCCTGTCAACCAAAAAACCAGTCGGAAGAGTTTGATGTCAAAGTAATCTGCTTTTGTTGTAGTTCAAGTATCAAAGTGCACATGATTGGTTTGAGTTTTTCAGTTGTTCAGTGTGAACCATTTTACAAATTAATATTTGTAATATTAAACTCTTGTGAATAGGCATTCCACTGAATATTTAATCATTATATAGATAGATGTAAAGTTCATTGGAGTGGAAAGATTCAAGCTAATCAGAGATGAAATGAACAGGCAGCTTAGAAATCATTGCTGAACAATACCTCACTTAGAGCAGTGCTTCGCAATTTCAGTTAGAAGGAAAATTACAGAAAAAATGCTTGAAATTGTTTAAAAATGTTATCCACGGTGAAATAAAAGTGATTTCTTAAAACGATATAGATGTATTCAAAGGAAATGCATCCGACAATGAAAACCTCCTAATATTCAATCGGAAATCTACAAGCCCAAATCTTCAAATGAAGGCATGCATGGGATACATTAGCTGCACGGGCAGATAAGTAGAAAGATGATGAAGCAAATGCTATACCACAAGACGTGGGTTCGTCAGAGAATTCTCAAGATTCATTAAACCAAAATAAGCATTTGTCCGTTATGTATTCCGACGAACATTTCAAATGTAGTTCCATATATATATATATATATAATTGATTTTCTTTCCCTTTGAGGCGTTTTTCTATTTTCTTCCAAGCAATTTTTACAAATTTTGGTATATGTGCCTAGTAAATTTTATGTACTTTGTGAATAAATAAAGGTTTTTGACAGGAACTATTTTTTCATGGCATAGGAGTGTACTTCCTGTAGTGCACTCGAGGTGTTTATAAACACAGTGAAAACACGTGGATTTTAGGGTAGCCCTGTTTGCAGATGGAAAAAGTCCGAAAATGCCGTGTAGGTACCCTGTTTTTTGGTGTCAGCTAATGTGACAGGTAATGTTTAATACCTCCTGCTAAATATTTTTTCATGTAAACAAATACCTATTTTTAACGATTTTTTTTATTCTATATAGAATTATATAGTGAAAACAATTACCGGTGTGATACCTATATTCCTCCAAGAAAGTACGAAAGCATGGTTCAGACATTAAATGAAAGGCAAACATTGGTGCATGATTTTATCGTAGATTGGTGCTGGAAGATCAAACAAAACAAACTCCCCAACCATTTCATCTGTTTGTCAGTGGAGGACGTTGCAAAGGAAAATCTCTGACATAATAATCATTGTGTAGCATGGAATAATCCACAATGTAAAAGGAAGCAGCCCATGTTGCCGTGATTACTAAAAATAGAAATTTCTGTGTAATACTTTTAAAATGCTACTCCTCGTACAGTTTTGGTCTGATTTCAATATCATTTGGCACACACGTAGACTACACTAAGATACAAAATTCTGTCTATCAGTTTTTTTTTTTATTTTAAAAAGGCAGTGGATATTTAAAGAAAACACTTATTATCAATACCAATCAAGGCTAAAATTAAAATTAACATCCATGAATTGTATTTGCGTTTTGCAATATTTATACCCCACGCAACAAGTTGTGGGAGGTATAATGTTTTTGACCCGTCAGTCAGTCAGTCAGTCAGTCCTTTTTTTGTCAGCGCAACTCCTCATAAACCGCTGCACAGAATTTCGTCAAACTTTGCAGGTATTTAAGACACAATGTGTAGATGTGCATATTACTAGGAAATTCCGATTCCATTATTTTTTCCGGGAATTCCCGCACTTTTTTACTTATGCATTTGGCAATACCTTGAATATAGAGATGAACAGTTTGTTAGCGCAACTCCTCATAAACTGCTGCACAGAATTTCGTCAAACTTTGCAGATATTTAGGACACAATATGTAGATGTGCATATTGCCAGGGATTTCCAATTCCTTTATTTTTTCCTGGACTTTCCGCACTACAAACTTAGGTTTTTGGCCATACCTTTACAGTTTGTCAGCACAACTCCTCATAAACGGCTGCACAAAATTTCGTTAAACTTTGTAGATATTTAGGACACAATATATAGATGTGCATATTACCAGGAAATTCCGATTCCATTATTTTTTCCGGGAATTTCCACACTAAAAACTTAGATTTTTGGCCATACCTTTTATAGAGTTTGTCAGCGCAACTCCACATAAACCGCTGCACAGAATTTCGTTAAACTTTGCAGATATTTAGGACACAATATGTAGATGTGCATATTACCAGGAAATTCCGATTCCTTTATTTTTTCCTGGACTTTCCACACTAAAAACTTAGGTTTTTGGCCATACCTTTTATATAGATATAAACAGTTTGTCAGCACAACTCCTCATAAACCACTGCACGGAATTAAGTCGAACTTTACAGATGATTAGGACACAATGTGTAGATGTGTATATTACCAAGAAATTCCGATTCCTTTATTTTTCCGGGAATTCCAACTTAGAATTACCATTAAATAACATTTCGTCAGCATAACTCCTGCACTGATCAGCATAGCTCCTGCACTCAATATCTTGAACCATTCTAGGTATTTCAGACATATTTAAATGTGTGGATTTGTATATTGCCAAGAAATTTTTATTCCATTATTTATCTAGAAACTTCATTCCACATTAAAATGTCCTCATATGCAAGACATTTTGATGTGAAGATTTTCTGCAATTATTGCCCCTTTTGATTTATACTATGTATTTAAAGTGCATTGTGCCTTTCATTATGTGTTTCACCGTCAAGTTTTGGGGGAGCGTGGGGTATGTGAGCTAGCTCACTTTTTCTTTCATTACTACTAGGCTTTATATTATTTATAATATGAAGATCCTAGATGATAACGTAAATTACTCTTGATTTAAGCAGATTGCTTGTATATAGGTGCATATAAAGGGTAAAAGTGTGAATGTATCTTGCACATTATAATTATGTAGGTACTAGTAAATATAGTTAGACATTTACCGTAAAGCGCGTCAGACACCATACTCTTTACCCAATTCTTAAAGGTTATATACTTAAATACTAATTAATGTTGTTAAATACTTTTAAAAATTTGTAAAAGCTTGTTGTTTAATCCCTGAACCAACCTTGCTAATAGACACATACTCCACAACTCTTGTCTAAACCCCAAAAGTATGACTAGGCCATAAGTATTAATCCCCCCACCACTTCCGAGGGGAAAAAATATATATATATACATACATGTACATAGAAATTCACATGGTTGTATTTTCATGATTATGTCTTTATTAAAACAGGAGTTAAATGTATAGTATAGTATACTCACCGTCAATAGGAACGCAACACCCTAATTTAAGGGGTGACAATTATGTACGGGATATAACTATGTACCAAAAAAGTTAGGACATCTTTTACTTTGTCAAATCAGTTATTTAACGGTTGAATGATTTTCATTCCATTACCGGAGGTTGATTTTAAGCCCCCTGAACAGAAATCAATAAAATTATTGACAATATTTTGGGTTTTTAAGGTTTTGTACCTGTTAATCATAAGTATTGTACTAAAATTCCGGAAAAATATCCTTCTTTCTTTTCCGGATGTGATGCCTGTATTTCCTCAAAGTAACTGAAAGCATACATTTTCATTTCTAATGTTGAAAATTCTCAAAATAAAGAAAAGGGAGAGCTACAGATGCAAATATATACTACATAACGACTTTTCGGGCGCATGTGTTTCAAAAGCATGAATGGCAGTTCCTTGACCGGAAGTCCAAGGGTTACTACACTACGCCAAGTTAGAGAAAATTCAACCTCAGTATCTGAAAAACAGGTATTTAAAAATGCACAAGAATATTTATTTTGCTCATGTTAAGACATTGATAAACCTACTGCATGGTAGAATTCGGGCTGTGTTTGTTGTACATGACGGACTAGCGCGTTTTAATTGAATGGTCGGAAGGGGGAATAGGTATAGGTATGCAGTGTGACACAGACCCTCTGATGGCAGAAAATAACTCATTAAAGAAGCAGGTGAAAGAGCTCCAAACAGAAGTGAAGAAACATAAATGGAGTTTCCAGAAAATTGCAGATGATGATTCCAAGACCCGCTTTTATACTGGACTTCCAACATTTGCTGTGTTCATGAGGCTTTTCAGGTATGTTTATAACATGTATAAAATTTACTATTACTTCTGCAGTGATTTATCATCAGTTTTCTAAACTTTCTTCATAATTTTTTGAAAATGCATGTACATATATATATATATATACTGACATAAAATTTTAGCATGCTTTTAGCTTTCTAAAACCAAAGGCAGAGAGAATGAAGTATTGGTTAGGGACGAGCACAGATACTTCTTCTGACCGCAAGAGAGCATCTGCAGGAGCATTGGATTTCATCGATCAGATGTTTGCATTTCTTATTAGACTGAAGATTGGACTCTTGACAAGTGATATTGTTGAACGATTTCAAATTTCAGACAGAGGGTACTTTTTCAAAATATATTGAGCAAAATAGCAATTGCTTTTCCGTATGTATGATTTAAAAATATTTTTCTTAATTGTTTTATTATGCTTCTTCTTAAAAACAATAGAGATAAAGATAACAAAAGACTGAGTTCTTTTTTTTAATTTGACACGCAGAAACCGCTTCATCCAACGTTGTGACAATTCAATAAAACAAAAGGTTACGCTCGAACACACATGGCCCGGGAACAATTTTTTTTATTAGAAAAACATTCTGAACATGTTTGTAAAAGAAAACCGGTGAAAAACTGCAAAAACGTCTAATGGCAAAAACACCAGGACTTTCCGAAAATGAACATTAAAGGACTATAGGGATGCTAACAATTGGTTGCTGAAAACGTTTGGTCGCATCAGTCCACCAAATGTCGACTATCGAACTGATTCCGAACGACTGAACACGTAATCAATCGCCAGCGCTTAGCATATCCATGGAAAAACGACAGTTAGGAATGATCGTTTCACTGTTAAAACGTGGAGACGTTACAGTTTTATGGCTGCTCCTTAAGTTTCAGAAGAGTTATGCCGTGTTACTGGAGTGAGGTTATACGGACAATATGTAGGAAACGGGCTACGTTCAGCCATTTTTCGAGCTCAAAGACCTCTCAAAGCAATGTCACTTACTTAACGTCATCAACAATCACGCATCGCAGGGGCAAACACAAATCGTGTTGGATTCAACAAAAATATTGCTTTTTCTTTGTTATACGAAGAAAATTTAACATTTCAAAAGCATTATAAATTATTGATCTACTTTTTTCTACTTGATATATTAAATACATGTACCTTTAATTTTTAAACTTATTTTGCTCAGTATATTTTTCTACATGGATCTGTCTACTGTTGCAAGAATTGAAATGTTTAAACCCTTTCCCATCTCGAGATATTATTCAAAGAACTATGCCATCTTCATTTAAAATCAGATATCCTTCAGTTCGAGTTATCATAGATTGTACGGAAATTTTTATACAAAAATCATCTCGTCTTGACACCCAGAGTTTAACCTTTTCAAATTAAAAGCACCATACCACTGCCAAATTTTTGATTGTTATTAGTCCATCTGGAGTCATAACATTTGTATCTGAAGGTTGGCCTGGAAAAACATCTGATAGAGAACTCACAATATTTTCAGGTTTAATTGAATTGTTAGATGAAAATGATAGCGCAATGGCTGATAAAGGTTTCACCTTTAAGGATTTTTTGGAGTAACATATCCACTCCCCAACCATCTGCTTATAGGAAAAACCAAACAAGAACCATTTCTTTTTATTTAAAAAAAAAAAAAAAAACAAGAACAATTTTCTTTTTATTTTTTTTATGAAAGGAGTAACCTTCATCTTTCATCCCTGTGCCAATTTCCTCCCACATGGTTTTCTTCTTGATTAAACCTTTCTTAATTTTCTCTTGATATGTTTTGTATTTGGTTATTAGAAGTAAGGTACTAGAGCGTGTCCAAGACATACCTATATCTGCAGTACTGCATGAGGCAACTTGACTCTCCTTTTCATCTCCTAGAAAACATTAAAATTAATAAATATATACTTTCAATGCTTTACATTAAAAAAAAAACATTTTAGACACAACCTGTTACATGTCTTTATTTATGGTATTCCAGAATATGAATATGAAGCTCATAAACTATATAGAATTACTGCTTTGGGTAACAGTTTCAATATTTTTCTCTTCATGTGAAATATATCAACTTCTATGTAATTAGTGCAAAATTAGTTACTACTTTATATTATAGGAGGAGGAAATATCAATCTCCTGAAAGTGCAACCTCCCAGGTATACTAATCTGTAAAATTTTTAACCTTAACATTAATTACCTGATGATGGTGTCCCTGCTGGTGGTTTCTGACATATGTTCTTAGACATCAACTCCATGTCGTTGAAGTAAATGTTGCACTTGTGGCACTGGGTTACCGTACGTTTTTTCATTTGACTTTCAGCATTAATTTCATCGGCCGTTTGTTTCGTCACAAGGATGGAATTATTTCCTCCGCCTAAATGAGAAAAAATATCTTTTAAACTAATAGTATACATTAATATCGAAGTACATACTACTGCATTGTAAATCATAAAACTCAATTGCAAAAGATATAATTCGCAGAATTAAAAAAGGGGGAGGGGTGCTAAAAGTTAAACCTTTATTTAGTTAAAACCATTTGGACATGCTTTCAAAAACACGAGGGGATTCGAAAAAAGATCGCCATTGTGATCGACCCCTTTCCCTACAATTACAATTTTACATGTCCTTTTTAATGCACTTTTTTTCCTGGTAAATATGTCATTTTTTAGGTTTGTAACCCCCCCCCCCTCACTTTCCCTTTAAAAAAATCTAAGATTTTCTTGACCAATTTTGGGCCCCAGTGACGGCTAATAAGGTGTGCACTAAATATCCCTATAAATTAAAGTTTTTAAATAAGCATTTGCAGTAAAATGTATGCACACTAACAAAACTCACTTGATTCCGTTGTGCATCTATGCATTTTAACATCATCTAGGCTGGAAAAGTACAAATTGCAGTCTTCACATTGGAAAAGCACATTTTTCTCCGCCATTTTTGTTACGTAATAATTCCCGCTGCACCACCTCTTCAGAAAGGACAGAGAGAATCCGTCCGGAATCGGATTCCAAATCGTTCCATTGCAGTTCTACGCGTTCTGGACTTTCGGAAGCGTGAAAGGAACGCACCCAAAGTTTTTCTATTTTGTTTGTGACATCACAATGTGAAAATGACGTCACTAGGTAGGTCACTTGTGACGAAAAATGGTTGTCCCAGTCGAACTCGTTCAACAAACGACTTTACAATTTATTGTTTATCTTAGAAATCCCTCTGCAGTATCATATAATAATTTGTACACAGTTTATTAAGATAAAAGAGTTCCTATATATTCAATTAATGATTAGATTGATCGTTTTAGTGAAGGAAGGCAGCTGGTTAAAAATGATACTTGTCATCTTGCCCGGTAAAAGCAAGTTTGAAAAGATATGAGTTTTTTAATTAAGCAATTTGCTATCAAAGACCTCCAATTTACACTTTGAAAAATAGTTGAACTTTTGAACGATAATATAATTATTCAATACCTAAGATATCGTTCACTTTTGATTTTAAACATATTAGATATGATAAAAAGGAGGCAACCATTCTCTATCCACCTTGAAGAAAGGTCCCTCCCGAGACAAGAGGTTTTGTGTTTTAATGATCGCCATGCTTATATTTGGAACGGATAGTCCTATCCACCCATTCTGTTGCCGAGATTTGACCATTTCTGACAAATGAACTGTTCTTGTCATAAAAATTAACTGACATGGAAAGAAATATAAAACTCAGAAAAATCTTTAATTTTTTGTGACAGAATGCTACGGAGGGGGTCACGTGACCGCCAATATCACGTGATTCGCGCATGTGCAGAACGATGGTTGATGTGCATTAAAATCGGAGAGGATTAATTTAAAATATAATCAACATTGAAACCAATTTTTGTTTCTTTTATGGAAGTTGTTCAATTAGTTCGCGAACTTTTTGATCACCCATCGTATTTCACTAGAGATTGAGTAAGGGCACTTAATCTCTAGTACCCCTTTTTGATTTCCCACTGGCATAGATTTATCATAAATCCATCCATCACTGCTGGCACCTAAAAAGGTATGGGATGGGTAAATGGTCAGTCCGGATACCTATTTAGAGACAGCATTCTGGAGAGTCAGGTATTTAATCTTGGACTGCTTCTCTCTCGTGGTCTATACCCCACTGGACTGGACGAGGAAGTGTCTGGTACCTGTGATGTATAGAATAATTAATATGTAAAAATATAAATTGTTTGAAATGCTGAATTAATTCGGTAAATTTACGTTTAATTAGAATTTTAAAAATTATTTTTACATAATGTATTTGATATTTTATTAATATTTTAATTTCCATTCAACCTTTGTAAACTGGATCCATGTATAATTTGGTCCACAAGACAAGACACAAGACTGGGTTAGGCCCAGCATTTAAAACAGCTCCAAAGAGAGAACTCGTAATTCTTCCTTTGTGGAGTTTTGTCCAAAGGGAACATTTTCTTTGATCTCTAGTTCTTTCTTCAATATAGGCGGGCAAATTTTCGTCAATGGAAATTGGGATTGGCACTGTAATGATATATTTACGATTGAATTTGATATGTCCATGATATAAACAGATATTTTCTTATATACAATGTAATTCCTATTTTTTCTTACAGTTCTCATTTGACAAGATCAATGCTTTGGAAGCCATTTCCAATGGAAATGGATCCTCATATGTCTCAACCTCAATCTCCCTCTCAGCTACAGGGGCATCATCTGGGATGCTCCACAAATGGCTCATACCTGAATGTTCATTTTGTCAAATAATATGAGAATCATAGAAATTAAAAGTCTTAAGTCTGTATCACATGTTTTTTAAAGTACCGTTTTTTTTTCCATATTTTTCTCAGTTCTTAAACCTAGCTGTACCTGTACTTGGGAAAATATCCTTTAAATTTCTCAGGTTATGCAGTGTAGCACTGATGTCAAAGTCTCTGTCTGTGGTATGGCGAGGGTCAAATGAAGCATCCTCTACATCACCGGTTTCAGTGTCCATTTTATTTGCTTTTGATTTCAAGGTTTCATGTGGACCTGTTTATATTTTTCATGTTACTTGCCAGTTAAAGAGCTTCAAAGTTCAAATGTTATTTGTTATCAGTGAACAATTCAACTATAGATAAAATTTACTTACTAATAGGTTTTGTAGATCTTCCTTTGGGTACTATCCATTTGCAGGGCTTACTTGTGCAGCTTTCCTGGGGCTTGCCTTGATATGGTTCAGTGCAAAGAGTAAACTTCCAATGTGGCTACAGCTCTGACCTAGCCTATTTTAAAAATAGTCGTAGATTTTAGATGAAGTTATAATCAAAGGAGTAAAAAAAATTGTTTGCATATAACTCTGAAAATACATACCCCACAGGACACTGACAATATGCATGGTGTATTTTTGTCACAGACTGTCCATTCCTAGACAAACAAAGGTAAAGCTGGTAGTGGTGCTTCTTCATGGAAGCCGGGCACTTAGCACTGATGTATATAATAGTAGTATCTATCTAAAAATCAAATAGAGAATAATTTAAACATACCAGTTAACTAACAGTGTTACAATAACTATTTATCAATTCTAACATTTACAAATATGAAAATGAACATAACTGATAAGTACAAATGAGCACCACTAAATTATAAAAATAGAATACTGTTCCATAAATAATAAACTATGTGCACTAATCATTTAAAAGGAGTGTTGAATTTAGAACTATGTCTAACAGAACAAAAACATTGTTTGTTTAACTCTGACACGCTAATATCCTGGACATGGCCGGTGTAAAGACGAATAAAGACCCCCATCGAATAATGACCGGGGGTCATTTTTCAACGACAAAAAATGACCCCCTACCCGTAGAAAAAAATCATTTTTTGTAGAAAAAGTGTCATAGGGGTCATTATTTTATATGTTAGTCCTATAAAAAATTGACCCCCATTGAAAAATGACCCCCTTTAAAGTGAAAAGAGATTCTTTAATTGTCAAGTAATAAAATTTCTTTTTAATTTCCTCCTTATAGTGTTTGCTTAAAGAATAATATTCCACTTGTTTTTTTAAATCAAACCATGCAACAATCAGGTTCCAATACTCTTTAATAGAAAAATTAATTTTTCTTCCATTTCAACTTTTACTTGTATAAGTTTGGCAAATCCTTTTTCACAATGAAAAAGGAGGAAATACCCCCCCCCCCCCCCAAAAAAAAATAAAATTACGTTAAATCAAAAAAAAAAAAAAAATAAATGAAAAGCAAAAATATGAATAAAACTCTATACCTTTCAATTATACTGAAAGAGGCTCTAGATAAAATATTGAAATGAAGTTAAGCCTTCACACAAGTTCTATCATATCATTTATATATAATTTACTTCGCCATGATTAAAGCATACTTTAAATGTTGGTGGGGGGTATACTTGAAAGTATTGTGGCAAAGTAACAGTTGAAAATTAGTAGAATAGTAGATCATTTTAAGCTTATTTTTAGTCCCTCCTTATAGAAAAATAAAGGTAGGGTAGTTTTTTTTGTTGCTTTTGTTGATAATCGACTTCCTCCTAAATTAGTAAGGGGGTGGGTGGGCATAACACCTAAAAACATGCCCTGTAAAGCTATGGGCTAGTGTAAAATACACATTCTAATGCAAAAACTATGCATGTAGACATAACCTTTTGATTTAGCACACAGTATTCATTACATTTCTTAATTCTTGTTTTACTCCACCCTTTTACCCAGTTCTGAGAATATTTTTCAGAGAATTTAATACGAAAATCAGAACTAACATTTTCATTTTTGTAACGTTTTCTTTATACTGTATTATAATATGAAAAATTAATTGAAGACATTTCTTTTTATGTCCTTGTAATCGAAGATTCGGGGGTATATAGTTTTATCGTGTCCGTCTGTATGTCTGTCTGTCTATCTGGCGGTCTGTTTCTCCGCAAAAACTTTAACCTTGACCATAACTTTTCATTTATTGTAGCTATGCCTTTCATATTCAATATGTGTATATTCCTTGTGACAAGACCTTACTTTGGGTACCACCAAATTTGACCTTTTGACCTTTACCTTGGAGTTTGTCCCATTTTACAAAAAAATGCCAAATTTTTAATTTACTTTGGCTATAACTTTTTAACTGTAGATACTAGTACTCTCATACTTCACAAATGTAATCCTTGTTACATTGAACCTTTCTTAAGAAACCATCAACTTTGACCTTTGAGTTTGACCTACCTTTCAAACACTTATCCTCAGCCATTAATTTTGAACAAGTGGTCTAGGGCTTTCCTATTTTTCAGTTGTATTTCTTGTGAGAAGACCCTACTTTGGGTACCATTATATTTAAATTGCATTTAAAAAAAGTTTTATCTTCGCTATGTTGCCATACAGGGGCATAGCTGTTTCACAAACACATTTTTTTTATATATGAGAGGAGTTGCGGATAACAAATGGATACCCCAAAGCGTAACAGACGGACGGACGGACGTCCCGATCACTATATACCCTCCCGCTTTTCAAGCGGAGGATATAATAATATGTTATACTGCTGATTTTTTCTGTCAGTACGATGATTTCCACCATCGAAAAACAATGTTTACCTAACCCTTTAGGCTCGATAAATCTTTACTCCTTTAGATTCTGAATCATCGCATTGACCTTAAGGTTTCGTCAAAGGTCAACATGTCCAATTTTTTTTTTACAATAGCCCTAAAACTATGTGAGGTATAAAGTTAAAACTTTTACAGTTTATAAATTTTTCATCGATTAACAGATAGAAAGTATCACTTGATGAAAAAAATAAACTTGGAGAAAATACTAATCGAGAAAAACTCTTCTTAAAAATGCATATATTTTCAAAAAATACTCCTAATTAATTCCGTGCTCTTAGTGAAAACCATCATTGCAGAAACAAAATATGTTTATCAATGAAGGGCAAGTTGGACTTGGACAGCTTCTGGAAAGTTGTTTTCCCTGTTTATTTTGTCCAAATGTTAAGACTTGAAAGTGAAAGTACATTGCAAATGGCAGATTTTAAAGGGGTCTTGTCTTTATACATACATGTATCATGCTTTCAATAACAGCCTTTCAGAGACCATTCATGTCCAACTTGCCCTTCAATGATAAACATAATTATATTATTTCTGCAATGTTGGTTTTCACAAAAAGGACAGAATTAAGTAGGTGCATTTTTTCTTTATACATTGTATATGCACATTTTCTGATACAATTTTTCTATTAAAAAAATATCTTTTAAAAATATTTGTTATCAAGTGATATTTTCTATCTATTAATCAATGATATATTTATAAACTGTAAACGTTTTGACTTTTTACCACACATAGTTTTGAAGCTATTGTAAAAATATTTTTTAGACATGTTGACCTTTGACGAAACCTTAAAATATAGCTATAATCGTATGTTATGAGATCAACATATCATCAATTTATTCCAAATAAGCTCAGGTGAGCATTTTGGCCAATATGCTTCTTTATCTAATTTTTTTTCCCCTTAAAAATTTCAGCTTTAATCCACAGGGAGTCATTTTTCTACGGGGGTCATTTTTCTTCACGTGGGTTCTGCAAATTTTTAGGTTGGTGACACTTTTTCTACGGGCAAAAGAGTCATTTTTCTACGTCGAATAATGACCGGGGGTCATTTTTCGCTGTCGAAAAATTACCCCCGGTCATTATTCGATGGGGGTCATTATTCGTCTTTACACCGGCGAGTGTTCATGGCGGCAGTGACATCTGTCGTCTTACTTTCCAGGGTACTTCACGGCACTGCCGATAGTGTACAATATACAATGTCCGTTATGGTTGTTTGTAACACGCGATGCTGCATTTACAAAATTCTGTAATCTTGTTAATCTTGTTAACCTGTTAAAAATACTGTCGAAAAATTTGGGATCAAATAATTGTTACAGACACTGTTAAGATTACATGCTCATTACATTCTAGTAACTTTGTTTAGCTAAGATAAAAACTAATTTTGAAAGAAACTATAACTATTTTCTAGCAACAGAATAAAAGTCGCTGTTAATGAACGATGATCAATATGATTAAGATAAAAAAAAAATGATTTCAGACTGATATATTTTCTGTTACTCGCGGTTATATTTTTTTCATTCAATAATATTATTTACTCTGTTAGTCTGAATACTAGGTTATTGTACTATCATAGTCAATGTCTTTTTCATCAAGTCCCTAAATATATCTCTGTAAATAAAAAAAATATCTATTATAGTTATTTGTTTTTACGAATCAAATTTCATGCTACATTTATTTATCATCAATGAAAACTATTTAACAAACCCTCCTTTGATATGGTATTTAAAAAACGATAAATATAAAAATAAGAGAAAAGAAAGTACAATACCAATCAATGACATTGTCCAAAAAATGTCACTCATCTTTAATGAATATCGTGCGTAAGCGTTGTAACCCCCCCCCCCCAAAAAAAACCCCCACAAGGTCTCCTTGTATGATTACATGTAAATATAAAATTTAACCGTGATCCACTAAAATCGGTCATGGCAGTGTGGAGTATAACGATGCGCAGATCTGATGGCACGAAACTGATGGCCCGGGAGTTAAAGATCTCTCAATGCTTCACAGTTCAAATAATTGTAACAATTCATCGGCCTTTCTATAAAATATTAATTCATTATTTTTCTTTTACATGTAAGATCCTTCGAGAACTTTATATTCAAATAAGAAATGTAAGCTACAAATTTACATCTGAACTGTGAAGCATTAAGGGATCTTTCTCGCTCCCGTGCCATCAGTTCTGTGCCATCAGATCCTTGCATCGTTATACTCAGTCGTGCCATGATCAATGCACAAATCTATAGGAAGCAATAGAAGTTACTTATTCTTGTGCAAACGTCAACCAATATGCTGTTGTTGTTGTTTATTTATTTGTATATAAGATTTGGTTTTTAATTTTTTTTTGTGCTCTATTTCACTGCACATAACTCAGCAATGAGGGATCTTTCTCGTTCGCTGATCCTTAGGCCCCGTGTCTTCAGCTCCTGAGTAAATTGTTCTCAAACATGCTCTGGCCGAGTTTCTCTTCAGCAATTCAAAATATACAATATTTTAAGGGGGCCGACTATAGTTTTATTGTGTGAAAACTACAATAGCGAAACCCTTCATTTTTATCCCATATATAACTTACATTAACTTAGTGTACGAGGGTCATTCAAAAAATACGTAGACAATGCTTCTCATCGTCATATAATTATTGCAAGAATATTAATCAACACATTGTCGTAAATATAAACATTTATTTTGTCGAAGTGTGAAGTTTCATTTCATTTGATTAAATAGAACTCATGTTAGCCAAAATTTAAACCAATATGTTTTGTTACCACGGAACACGGTTATAACCAATATCGTAACGTCAAAGACAACGTTGAGAAAGTTTGTCAAAATTATACTAATTTTCTTAATTTCAAACACGGTTTGTAGCGTCTTCTCCATTCAAAAAAAACATATCCATAACACTTAACACCTAGATTGCGAAGAAATATACAAATACAGCTCGAATAAGAATGTCATTGTTTTCAAATTCTTTAATTTACCATGTAACTCTATTAATTCTACATCAGTGAAACACACATCACGTTCAACGACGTTCCTAACTCTTTCGACAATATTTTTAACTTTAGCCTGTTTCTTTAAAGGCAATCCATCGTCCGATTCAAACTCGCTACCACTAAAAAACTGTATTTTCCATTTATTACAAATACACAGGTTATTTTTCATACAGATCCTGGTGTATACGGAATTTTTAAGCTTGTAGAAGAAGTTTCTCGAATGTAAAGTACAATTTTATTGCTACTTGCTGCTCCGTGACGTAACCAACGTCATGGTTTTTTGCTTTTTTTTAATCAAGTCCATATGTATTTAGAAACTAATATCTTTTAAATGGAGCGACATATTACATAACCTGATTTCCTTTTAATTAATACAGCAATACTTTATTTAAACATGTAAATTTTACTTTGTTTCAGCTCCATTTATTAGAGGTATGGCTGTAAATACTATAAAGTAAAAAATAGTAATTTACTCAATTTTGACGGTGCTCCGTGACCCCATTTTTGCTGTTCTAAATCCTTAGTAATTTTATCAAATATGAAGATACATTCCAATTTTTTTTCTCAAATTATTTGATTCTGTTGTTAAAATATTTTTACCAAATTTGGATACAAAATGACGTTAAATAAAAAAGTTAGGACAAAAGTCTATGAACTTTTTGAATGACCCTCGTACATGCAAAGTTTGGGGGAAATCTACCGTCCAGGTATTTTTGAGGGGCCATCTCAAAATACAGGTACATTTACTATAGGATTATGTAGGAAAATGCCAATTTTTAGCACTTAAAAGCAAATTATACAAATACTACAATAGACATTTTGTTCAAACTATAATATTTGATGAGTAATACAATACTATACAATATGTGTAAGAAACACAAAATTCTACCGTCTTGTTACAAGAGGGGGCATCTCAAAATGAAAAAAATTAGCAAATTGTACTATTTTTATAGAGTATTACAAGATATGACGTACACAATGGATTCAAATGAAAACATAATAAAAATATTGGAGATATTCTCAAATTTCTATGTTTTAAATTTCAAGAGCGTATCTTTATTACTTTTTCTTTAATAATATTTTTATTACCCCTTTCTTTAAGAGCTACAGATTATCATAACGTCAGAAACACACTGCAACGACGTCAACCTACCTATCAATTGAAAAATCGGTTAAAAAATCAGTTATATCAAATTGTAATTACATTTGTGTACCTATGATTTCTTAATTTTGTTTAATTTTAATAATTAAGCGAAAAAAGTTGCATTAAAACAGTAAATACGCTTCATTTTACAATGATGCGCGAAATATTGCGCAATGGAAACTATAGTCGGCCCCCTTAATTATAATTGCTTATTTTTTTGGAAAATTTAACCAATATTCTACATGTCGTGTTCATTTACTCGCACGCAGGGCCCGTGTCTGTCTGTAGCTCCTTAGCATATTTTTAATCCCCCCGTGCGATACCGATTTTCTCAACACAGATTTAAAACACACAGATAGAAATTATTTATTATTGTGAAAATTTTATCCAATAGTCTGCACTTGTGTTCTATATTTAGAGGACTTCCTATTATTTGAAATAGACGAGTTATGATCACAAACCTCAAGTCCCGTTTTCAAATAATTTATTTGTCAAACAATTTCATTTAATCTTCTTTGCTTTGGCATGTAAATGAATTGCTTTTCCTTGAACATCTGACTATAGTCATCAGTAATACATATCATTTTACAGTACAATATTATGATTGTTTTTTAATATTTATTATTCAATATTAAACATGCAGCTGCTGCTTTTTGACATTTTATAAATGTGGCAAGCATTACAGTTTATATTGTTTTTAAACAAGATAAAATCATTGTTACACTTTGTCACTTTTTTGTCTTTAATAACGCTCAGTAGTCCCTAGGATACTGGAAACCTGTGTACTGCGATGAAGGGAATGAGGTACGAATGACACTCACAACACATGCTGGAATCACTTTTCTGAATTTATTACCAAGGCGATGCCACAGCCATCTTGTGTATCTTCTATATGCAATGTAGCGGTAGAGTCTGAAAAAAATTAAAACCATTAAAATCAGTACAGAAAAACAAAAATATTATGAAAATTTTTGTTGCACAAGGAAATTTTATCTTTTTATGCTTTCTCATTGACTATTTTGTATAAGTTCTATACCTTTTCATCATAATCAAAAAAGAGATACGAATTTATATCAAACATTTTAGCTGCCTTATCTAATGACCCGGAATAAAAACTTAAACTTACTCATGCACGGGTTCTTCATCTCCTATTGGGCAATTGTAGTCTAGATACTCGTAGAAACCGAGCTCGAGGACATGCCTATTAATTAAGGCAATTGACTTGGAAAGCTTCGTGCTTTGTAATGCAGGTGATGTCTGCTTCTTCTAGTTTGAGCTGGCACACCCCAAAGCTGTGGCAACATCTCCTCTCTATGGCAGTTGGCATGTCAATACAGTTATGACAGTTGCACTTAAGAGAAAGTAAAATAATACACATTGTAGGGGTACATAAAAATTGTGATGTATATATAATGATGTTTTTAATCATATTACTTTTGTAAATGAGTTTCCATATAATTATCTAGATTGCAAAGTAAATTGACAAACCATTTTAGAGTGAATTCAAAACAGATTTAAAGTAAGGCAGTGTAATAATGACAGTGTAAAAAAAAGGATAGTCATTGCAAGAATTGATTTAAAAAAATATAATTATCACTTCGACTACTCATTTAACCTTCCCAATTTTCATAATGAGCGCATAATTATATACACGCGCACTCCAATCAATCGTAATTACCCTTGAGCTTTTAAATCAAAACTTTCATCACTAATGACATATAAAAAACATATTGGGTTGTTTAGGAGATTTTGAAGGTAAACTTCACATTGATAAGGTTGTACTATAAATTGAATTTCTTCGTAGTGAACGTCTACCTCGGCCATGATTACGATATATTAACCAATCCAAGTACTGAGACAGTACTGAAAGACGGGGTCAAAATAATTTTCATGCTAGATTTCACAAATGTGTTTTTTTTAAACGAGTTTTGATATTTTTTTTAATAAACAAACTAAAAACAAAACTATAAATAATATAAATTCGCGTTTTTCATTTTATTTGAAGTATAAACTTCAATAATTGCTAAGTCTAGAAACCTTTTTAAATTGTCCGAATTTCACCTGGCCCGAATTAATGTTTCTCCGGAAGTAAACAATGGATGATGCGTACGCAGTCCTAATACTACGCAGGAGAGTGCTTTGTTTACTGCTGTGTTTTACAACTAATATTTTGAGTTTACGTTTACAAAATGCTTCAATAATTTGATTTAGAAAAAAGTTCATATATCACTTTCTTCAGTTTGAAAGAGAATGTTTATATTTTGGTCAAAACTATTTCTGCACTCTTTCACATAGCGTAGATTTAATTCATGTGTTATCACCACGACTTCCTTTTTGAGGGTTCTGACAGTAAACTAATAGACGGGGTCACGTGACCCCGTCTAAAAAACGGCTTCGTTCACGTTGTTTTGATAAGCTAGTAGTAGATATTGCGTCACAGATTAAATCAGCCAATCAGATCGCTCGATATAGACACATCCCCGCGGTCTATTTCGAGATATTTCAGGGGTTTTCTACAGGTAATGTTTACCGTGTCTAATCGACGCCCGGTGGTGAAAACTTGAAAACACTTCATTTAAAGTAAAAACTACCATTTTTCAGTGAGGAATTGTAAATTTATTTTCATTGCCGGAGACCTTTAAGACTGTATCTCAAGTTTCCAATAACTTTTGACAAAATACTATTATAATAGTTACTTAAACACCCAATTTTATGGTAACGCCCCAAAAATCTACCTGAATCAAGATCAATAAAATACCGCCTGTCAATCATTAAAAAATCAATAGCTTCTGATTTGATTGACAGGCCAGCTACCTGTGCTACCTGATAATCTGAGTTTGCATGTTTTGAAGACAATTGCCTGGTCACGCGTCGCATCAAACACTTTCATGTACCCGCCTTGTATACACAGCTGATACTCACGGGTTACAAAAACCACTGTGTCCAGTACTCGTAAGGTCTAATGTTGGTAATTTTATTTCAAAAAATAATTTAGAGTAGATAATCAAATCACTGATTTCAAAAAATATTTGTTTTCCTCGCGACCATTTGGTACTTGTAAGCCACATGTCGTCCATATATCTGTAGAATTTAGGTTCATGTCCACAGAAACTTTCTTTTCACCTCAGTATTGGAAGTCCACTGATTAAAATTATGAAAAAAATAGAATATAACAAATAAGTGAAGATGTTCAGCACAATCGACATGGTTTACAAAAAATGTCATGTTTGTATAATGGATTTAATCTACACGATGTTGTTAACAGAGACGTGGTAGTAAATAACTGTTAGAATTGTTGCTCGAATTTCCTCGATCGTTAACTCGAGCTCGTATCCGTGTTTTAATTTCTCATGAAATCCTACAGGTTTCCTCGTACAGTTAGATAATACAAAGTTTGTGGATAAAATACTCATATTATTCAATAAAAAATTTCAACCAATTTAATGTTGTAATCTTGTCCGAAATAACTTGATGGCTTGTCCGAGTTGTCTGAAAGTTGTCCTTGAATCTTCACTTTATTTCAGCCACATTTCTCACCTCCTCTAGTTGAAGATCATGAAGTGCAGAACACGATCTCGATTTTAATTCCAAATATTTGAATGCCGAGTACTAGGCCTAATGTAGTATTTTGTATAACGTTGTGGATTTGCACATTGAATATAATTACAGTGAAACATGTGTTTAATGGTGAATGCATAATTTTTCTAAAAAATTTGTATGTAATTCGTAAATAAAATTAGCTAGGAGTTGGGGTCATATTATAATATAGATTTAGCTTGTACAGCTGATCATGAATAAATGAACTGATTTTTCATGTTTACATACTAGTAAATAAAAGTGTACTTATTTAAGGTAGCACTAGTACCAGATTGACATTAGATCCCTCTTTCCCCCATTGAACTTGGGTGCATGGGCCAATGTGGACATTTTACTATCAAGATTGAAGAATTCACTAAATCTATAATAATTATTATCTATTTTCAAAAATGAATTTTCTTTCGTTACTCTCAACTCATTCAATGAGAGAAGAAACAAAAAAGTAATCTTACACTCAATCTGTGGTTTGAATTTTCCGACTCGCAATAAACCAAGAAAAAAAAACTAAATATAGTACGGGCATGTCTGCTTTTTAGCTCTACTGGTCAGAGACCAGAAGAGCTTATGCGATAGTAAGGTGTCCGTTGTCCGTCCGTCTGTCTGTAAACAATTTTTCAAAACGCTACTCCTCCTACAGTTTTGGTCTGATTTCAATATTACTTGGCACACAAGTAGACTACATTAAGATACATAAAATAGTGCATCGGTTTTTAATTTCGATGAACTGTGTAACCATGGTTACTAAAAATAGAATTTTCTGTGAAATTCTTTTAAAATGATACTCCTCCTACAGTTTTGATCTGATTTCAATATAACTTGGCACACAGGTAGACTACACTAAGATACATAAAATAGTGCATTGGTTTTTTTTATTTCGATGAACGGTGTCGCCATGGTTACTAAAAATAGAACTTTCTGTGAAATTCCTTTAAAACGCTACTCTTTCTACAGTTTTCGTTTGATTTCAATTTTACTTGGCACACAAGTAAACTACACCAAGATACATAAAAAAGTGAATTGGTTTTTGATTTCGATGAACGGTGTTGCCATGGTTACTAAAAATTTACTTTGAAATTCCTTTAACATGCTAGCGTAACTCCTCCTGTGATCTGATTTCAGTATAACTTGGCACACAAGTAGACTACACTTAGAAACATAAAATGGTGCATCAGTTTTTGATTTCGACGAACGGTGTTGCCCATGGTTACTAAATATAGAATTTTCTGTGAAATTCATTTTAAACGCTACTCCTCCTACAGCTTTGGTCTGATTTCAATATAACTTGGCACACAAGTAGACTACATTAAGATACATAAAATTGTGCATCGGTTTTTGATTTCAATTAACTGTGTTGCCATGGTTACTAAAAATAGAATTTACTGTGAAATTCCTTTAAAACTCTACTCCTTTTACAGTTTTGGTCTGATTTCAATATTTCTTAGAACTCTAGTAGACTACACTAAGATTCATAAAATAGTTTATCGGTTTTTCATTTCGATGAACAGTGTTGCCATGGTTACTAAAAATAGAATTTTCTGTGACGCTACTCCTTCTACAGTTTTGGTCTGATGGCATTGGCTTCTTTTCTCATCCTTTGTCATACGTACAAACCAGTAGAGCTAGTCTCGACAGAGACTTCTGGTTCAAATTAAACTTAGATAAATAACAATGTATTATATTACTCTCCATATGATCATGAAGTTGACACAACATCTGATCAACTATTAACATTTACAGAGGATAGTAAAAGAGCATCAATAAAATATTTATTTGAAATTGATTAAAATTAATTAATCTTTCTTTTAAATCAAATAAATAAAAGAGAAAGGGGTGTTTCTTCCTCTTTTTTTGGAAGGGGGGGGGACGTTAAGGAATTTGAACAGCACAGTGCTCCTTAAACTGAAAAAAAAATTGCCCCTGGAGATTCAGGGTTATTTGTGTGATTTCCGCTCCAAGGGAGCTAAAGTTCCACCTTCTAGGCTGACAAGTTTGATACCACTGTACATGTAGGCGAAATAAAAAAAAATCCTAGGCCTACCATTGTAATATTTTAGTGGGTTAAATCATTTTCAACTTCCTTTCTTGCTTGTTTGTTTGCTATTATATTTGAAGACTTGGAGAAAGAAAAAAAAATACTCCAAATGATTAATAAAATTAAAATAAATAAAATTGAGTGTATACGTTACACCACAACACCAAATGTCATTGACTAAACCCAAATGTCCAAGATATTTGATATTCGCTACATGAAAAATGCTGGAGATGAAAACTATTTAAGGTTGAAAATGAAAAATTGAAAAAATCCCAGAAATGAAATTCAGCCGTTTATTATCGAGCTATGGGAAAACGACAGTTAATGTGACTTCAAATTTTTCAGTACCACACATATATACAAATGGCAATATATACTTGATTTTAATTGATCAGTTAATTTAAACATCAAGACTAGAGAAACCTTAATTATTTATTATGATTTATTATATTACGTGTAATCTATAGGATTTATTTTTTTTACTTTTTATATATGGTATTAGTTTATACTAAGTGTACTTATATCCACAAAATTACTACTCTCAAAATATATATTTTTTTACTAAGTCTAGAATGCCCACGACTTAATCTAAACAATTAGTGAAGTTAAAAAATCTGTAACATTTAGGAACTGAAAAAGTTTAATAAGTTTTAAAAAAAAATCACAGTATGTATCAGTGATGTACAGTGCCAAACTGGGATGCGTACTTTGAACTTCAGTGATGTATAGTGCCAGTCTGGGACGCGTACAGTGAGCAACAGTAGTGTACTGTGCTGTACAGAGGTTGAGTACTGTATGCGTCTGTGATGTACAGTGTTGTACTGTGGAGGCGTACAATGACAGACAGTGGTGTACTGTGCTGTACAGAGGGGACTTACAGTAATGTACAGGGACATACAGGAAATAACAGTGACTTTGTACAGTGATTTACCGGGGATGACAGTATGTACAGGGATTTTGTACTGTGGCTGTACAGTGCTCAAAGGTACTTGGATACAGATTTGAAGTTATTATTTTTCTCTACAATATTACAACTTATATGTTTTAATAGCATTTCACACAAAAATTAACTAAATATCTTAATTCATATAAAAGATATTAAAATTTCAAATTTTTTGGTGGGTTTGATTGACACATTCCTGCACTTTCACAAATTACACTGTAATTTTATTCTTAATCCTTAGGAAAAGTGGCAATCTCGTTGTGTATAAATGAAAAATATATCAATACTATAATCCAGAAAATTCAGAGTAGATATGTTCGAAAGCAAAACAAAAACATAATATATTGTCAGTCCGTGCAGTTGTGGTAAGCAGACTGTGACGATTGAATGCACCCAGTGAATTGTAAACATCAACAATAACAGAACTCGTGCCCTGTTTACAAAAACTGTGTACATAACACGAGTGTGCTCGATTTGCTAAACTCTGTACGCAACTCTTAGTTCGGAATGACGATACTTGTGAAGGAGTTTTGCTTTTTAATATTTCTACTCTGAATAAAATTATTTTTCTGGATAAAAGTTTTAATATTTCTCATTAATACACAACAAGATTGCCACTTTCCTAAGGATTAAGAATAAGGTTAAAATTTGTGAAAGTGCAAGGATGTGTCAATCAAACCCCCAAAAAATTGGAAGTTTTAATAACTTTTAAATGAAATAAGATTTTTTTTATTAATTTTTGTGTGAAATGCTATTAAAATATATAAGTCGTAATATTATAGAAAAAATATTGACTTCAAATCTGTGTCCAAGTACCTTTAAACAGAGAAAAGCAGAACTTTACCAGTGGGTACATGTAACAGAGATTTTTCAGAATGTCATGGAACTTTAAGTTCAGTAGTGTGAGGAGTAGCCATCCCCTGCCGACAGTTCACACCCGCCGTGTGCTCTTGTCATGATCGGGTGAATGGAAATATCCGTAAACTACCGGTATTAATGGCTTAACAATAAGCACAGGTATATGATTCCGAAGAATGTCAGTCAGCATTTGACCTTATGGTGCATTTTTTAAAGATTTTCACAGAAAGTAAGAGCTTATTTGTGTTGGGAACATGGAGTAGCAGGCAAGCGACAATGAATCTTGATCTCCTACTCGTCATTTTTATTTATAAGAACGCCTTACAAAATTACTTTCTTTTTTTTTTACAGTCCTGTAAGCGCGATAGCTGCACGTTTACACTGTTGGATTGAAATGGCGATAGTGTCATTACTCTGAGGGAAATTCACGAGAAATTGAAGCAATTTCATGTTGATATGAAAATAGACAAAACATTGATTCCAATTAGTTGATACTAATGGTAAAAAAAAACAATTATTTTTAATATCTCATAATTATAGTTAAAGAAAAATTATTCATTTTATTTTTGTACACATTTTTTATTTTTAGGTGACGGGAAATTGACGAAAATGGGGTTCGCGATGTCAATATTTTTTTTCCCAATTGCTAAAATTACTACTACAAAAACTTATTTTGTTAATTTATAAAGGACCTTGCTACTTGGACTAGATTTAATCTATTTTTAGTCTTTGCTTGACTTTTTTTGTCGCCCACATGGCGCAGTATTAAGAGTGTCTGTTCTAGAGTCGCGTTATGAGGAGTTAATTCTTACGTCGCGGGTTTGAATCCCACTGTGGGGGACGTGTACCTACACAATCTGATGATGTTTCCGCTTTCCATATCCATTTGACCAACAATGTCTGAATTGTTTAGAGAAGATATTTAGTACAGATTACCCTGTGTTTCCTGTATATTCTTGTGTAAAACTACATGTGTATCATTATGTGTTATTATATTAATAACTCATTGTGACCCCATCCTACCCTGGGGTTATGATGGGACTTTGAATCTGCACTATGCAAGGAAGATTTCATGTCGATATTATGCCCAGTGGTTCTTGAAACGATATTTAAAGATAATACCATCAAATTTTCACTAATTCTAAATTTTCTCCCCTTTTAAAAGAGCATGACCCTTTATTCAAACAAATTTGAAATCCCTTTACCTATGAATGCTTTGAGGGAAGTTTGGTTGAGTTTGGCACATTAGTTTCAGAGAAGTCATGTAAGTGAGAACTTCCCCCCTCCCTTCTGAGTCATGCTATATTCTCGTCCGATTTAAATGATTAATAGTTTTGCTATGCAAAAAAAGAAGGAAAAAAAACAACATATTTCCAGGAATTAAATAATCAAGGATTGATATTAATGATTATATCAACACACTGCAACATGTTTCTAAAATCATACATCAACGAACAGGATGCACATAAAAACTAGTGAAAGTCATAATTGTATATATATTTGACTCGAAGCGCTTTAAAATTACTTAGAGCAAAGTTTTAGTCAAAACATGAAGGTAGGTGATGAAATGTGATATAATGTTCTGGTTTAGGGAGAGGCTCTAATGATTATATAGTAAAAATGTTTTAATTATTTAAATATCTTCTCTGCTTCTGGGTATCATGCCGAAGATGAGGAAGGGTCTCTCTTCGAAAATTGTGAGTTTCGGGCGGGACTCTGATTGCTGACATTGAATTAAAATGCTTTAAAATCTACTCTATGGTATTAATCAAACATTCATTATGAGCAAGGTTACCTTGTTTAAAATTCTTAAATATGTGACCCCAGTGTTCCGGGTTCCTGTGCGGTGGGGCACTCTTAGTTCCTCAACTCTGCCTTTAAGTATTTTAAAAGTAATCGAAGAAAGCATTCTTAGTGTATTGAGCAATTCTGCCTCTTTCAAAATTGTGAATTTCATGGCCTTTGGTTTAATCACAATCTAATTTCAATAGTTGGAAAGTTCTTACATTACATGGTATTCATTCGTTTAGACTAGTATCACCCTCTGGTTTTCATTACCAATGTGATGAATTGGGGAATTAGCTGTGGCTGATGTGAAAAACTCACAATCACAGAATAGATCTAAAAAGACAGAATCAAATCTGTAGAATTTCAATGAACTTTATTACTTGAGACCAGATCGGAAAGTGTTTCAAATACAAATGAAAATCAATCATGTTAAATCTTACAAACAGTCATACAATGAACATCAAACATCGAAAGTATCAAAAATTAAAAAAAATGTAAAAATTATTATTTATAAACAAAGTCCTGAAAGTTGCATGACAAAATCACCGTCCGAGAAAAATCTATTTACTAAAGAAAATATCTGTACAAACTTTTATTTCTAAATCAAAACAAAGAATAATAAAGCTTACCGATTAAACTGTTATAAAAGTTTGTCATAATGATCAATTGAACAATAGCCGAATATCAAAGATTAAATAACTTTTGGCAGCTGTAGAATTTTGAGCTACAACTTTCGGTTTTAGCTTGTAAACACTTATTTCTACGCCTCCGCTGACTAGAGAGTTACTAATGAAATTTTAGCGGTAAATTCGAAATACAAAAATTTCAATGTAAACAAAAGTAAAAATTCAAAGAAAATCTTTTCAGAAAATTAGAGGCAAACTATGATTAAGAAATTATGTAAAAATAAAGTGAATTGATATGAGTTACAAAATAACATAAAATGTTTTCTAAAAGTAAGTGAGTTAAGTATTTTACTTATCAATGAAAATTAATATTGAACACAATTCATACTGTAACAGTTAAACAGTCAAACAAAGAAATCTACAAATTTCCTATAAAATTCCTTAGTAGACCTAAATTAAAAAATTACTGACTTAAGTAAATATTGTAGTCTGCTGAGAGTCATTTTGGGCAGGTGTTTCATTTTCCTGTTCATTAGTTTGGTCCTGAACTTCAGCATTTTGCAAATGGTCCTCTCTCTCTATTTCAGGATCGAAATAATGTTTCAACTGTGTGGCATTTAAGAATGATTTCACTTCCTTGCGTTCTTTGCAGTCTCTTATTTTGTAGGTGTAATTCGGTCCAATCTCAGATATGAAATAAGGTCCTTGGTACTTGTCGACTAGCTTTGGTGACAATCCTATTGGAACTTTGTGAGTTTTTATCATTACTTTGTCAAAGAGTTTGAAGTCAGGTACTTTTGTTTTCTGATCAAATCTTTCTTTATATTTTTCCTGATGCTTTTTGATGTTTTCTTCTGCAATCTCTTTGGCTAAAGTGATGTTTTCTACAATTTCATTGACTTGTTGTTTTGCATTTTTACCAAGTTTCTTGTTGTTTGGAATAGCAGTGACGTCATATGGCAAGTTCATCTCCATACCGAAAGCCATGAAAAATGGAGAAAAACCTGTAGATTGTGTTGACGGAGAATTTCTCAATGCCATGAGGATTCCTGGAAGTTTCTTTGGCCAGTTTTCTTGATGTTTATCAGTGTATGCCCGGAGACACTGTATTAGGGTACTGTTGGTTCTTTCAACTTGACTGTTCGTTTGTGGGTGATAGCTAGATGTAAGGTAATGTTTAATGTCTAGAATATCACAAAGAGAAGAGACAAGACTGTTCATGAAAGATTTTCCCCTGTCAGAAACGAGATACTTTGGACAACCATAACGAGAGAAAACATTCTCAAAGAGACAATCTGCGACTTCCGAACTTTCTTGAGTTTTCATTGGGAAAGCTTCAACCCACTTTGTGAAAGAGTCAACGACAAGTAAGACATATTGATAGCCTAGAGTTGTTTTGTGTAACTTAAGAAAGTCGATGTGCCATCGTTCAAATCGGTTGACAACTGGCAGAGGAGTTAAGGGAGGATTGCGTGCATGAGTGTCCCTTTTGATGCGTTGACAAGTGTTGCAGGAGTGGATGTAGTCATAGATCTCCTGGTGCATTTTTGGCCAATGGTATTTTGTTTTCATAGCAGACATAACCTTTTCTATACCTAAATGTGCTCCACCTGCAGAATTGTCATGATATGCTCTGAGAGCATCTAATCTAAGAACTCTTGGTAATGCTATCTGTTGTATCCATTTGTCATCCACTGGTAGATTGGATTTTACTCTTCTTTGAAACCAATGGTAAAGTATGCCATTACAAAGATCAAAGTATTTAGAATTTTGAACCACTTTGACTTGAGATTTTTCATCATCTGGTAAAGAACCATTTTCTAGATATGCATAAATATCTCTGAAATCTGGGCATTCACGCTGAAGATTTGAAAGATTTGAGAGAGTAGAGATATCTGTATTTCCAAAAGCAATCTCAATTTCAGGGTCAATTGAGTAAATCTCTGGATCATCACAATAGAAAAGTGAAACTTGAGTGGACTTTAAAATTGGGTCATTGGGTTCAGATTGTGTGTCTGGTTGATGATGTGATGATGCATTTACAGGCAGACTGTTGTCTGAAGCTTGGGGTGTGACAACATTGATTGAAGATTCATTCTCATGGTTGTTTGTATATTCTCGTCTACTTAGGGCATCTGCAACTTGATTGGACTTACCGGGCTTATGTATGATTTCGAACTGGTATCCCTGTATTTCCATTGCCCAACGAGCAAGTCTTCCTGTGGAACGTTTCTGGTCCATAACATACTTTAAAGCCTTATGATCAGTATAGATGGTAAACTTTTTGTCAGAAAGATAGATTTTGTAAGCACGTATTCCCTCAATAACTGCAAGCATTTCTTGCTCAGAAGTAGACCAATTTCTTTCACAAGGAGAAAGACTTCTACCTCCAAAAGCAATAGCAACTTCTTTACCAGAATCGTTAAGTTGACCTAAGACATAGCCAATGGCTGAAGATGAAGCATCACAGGTAAGTATGAAATTCCTACTAAGATTTGGATAAACCAAAATAGGAGAGGAAAGTAAAGAATGCTTGAGTGCATCAAAGGCTTCTTGACATTCATCTGTCCATTGGAATTTTGTGTCTTTCCTTAGGAGGTTGTTTAAAGGAGAAGAAAGTCTTGCATAATCTTTGACAAATTTTCTGTAGTAATTACACATGCCAAGGAAGGAGCGAACATCTTTTTGAGTTTTTGGAACAGGGAAAGTACTCACTGCCTTCGTCTTTTCTGGATTTGTTTTAATACCATGTTTGGAAATAATATGACCAAGATATTTTATTTCCTTGGCAGCGAAGTCACATTTGCTTGGTTTTAACTTGAGATTAGCTTGACGTAACCGAGAGAAAACCTGTTCTAGATGAGTCAAATGGTCATTGAATGTTTCAGAGAAAACCAAAATGTCGTCAAGATATATTAAACATTGACGCCAAGTCAGTCCCCTAAGAACTTGTGTCATAACCATTTGAAAAGAAACTGGGGCATTCATTAACCCATATGGCATGCGTTTGTATTCGTAAACACCACTTTGAGTTATGAATGCAGATTTATGCCTAGAATCAGGATGCATTTCAATCTGAAGAAAAGCACTGTGAAGATCAAGACTTGTGAAATACTGCGCCTTACTTTGACCAAGAGTATCGAATACACATTCAAGTCGAGGCAAAGGAAAAGACATAGGTTTTGTGATCTTGTTAAGTTTCCTAAAGTCTGTCACAAGCCTAAATTCACCAGAAGCCTTCTTAACTAATAAACAAGGAGAATGCCAGTCACTATTGGATTCTTGAATGATATCATTTTTCAACCAATCATCAACTTGTCTATTAATTTCAGCATGGTTAGCAGGAGTTGTTCGATAGAAAGGCATTTTGATGGGTTTTGCATTGGGATGAGTTTCAATTTTATGCATGTATGTGTTGCATTTACCTAACTCGTGATACCCTGTAGCAAAAATGTCTCTATGCTGACACAAAAATTGTTGTAATATTTCTTTTTGTTGAGCAGTGAGATCTGAGTTGGTAAGATCAAAAGTGATGTCATGTGTATTGGCTGTTGTTTGTGTATTGGCTGTTGTTTTGTTTGTTGTTGCGTGTGCATCATTTTGTGGTTTGACCATGTTAATTGAGGCTGTGTCGTTTGAAGATGGTGAATCAAGATTGTACACAGAGCATGCATCATGATCAAAATTTGAAACAGTTGCAACTATTTTACCCTTACACAAACGAATTTTCTGATTGGTTGGATTAAGCACTTTAAGACATGACTGACCATTGTTGACCTTGACTAAGCACTTAGAACCCAATACATGAAGATTGTGCAAATCTGTATCTAATGGCTCTAACAAAACTGTATCCCCTGAATTTCTGTTTGAAACTTTGACACATAAAATTGTTTCAGCATGAGGGGGTAAAATTGTTGATTTTGCTATTCTTGCTACACCACTATTTGACTTTAACATAAAAACATTAGCAGCATCGTTATGGAAAGACATAGTGTTGTTTGCTAAGTTTATGGTCACCTTATGTTCTTTCATGAAATCTAGACCAATAATCAAAGAATGTGGCAATTTGTCAACAACATGCACAGAAAAATTGAAAGTAGCACCTTGAAAAGATATTGGGAGGTCAAGCTTACCTAAAACTTTTAATCGACCTCCGACACCATTTACAAAATGAAAATCTGGTTTCATTAACACAGTATTGGCATAAGAAGTTTTGTTCAAAAATAAAGCACTAATTACAGAAATTGATGCGCCTGTGTCTACCAAAGCATTTGTTCTCTTCTTATTGATAGAAACATCAACAGTGTTCTTTACCATGTTAGTAGCTAGATTTAATTCTGCTGATTTAGCACTCTGATTCTGAAAATTTTCGAGGCGCCTACCCATATGATCATGATGATGGATAGGCCCGAATCCCTATTGTACTGATTCAAAATCTGTTAAATGTTTGAAAAATGGACTCTGAGGATTTGAAAAACATGCAATTTGAAAATGGTTGTACCCATAACAATAATAACATTGTTTACCAATAGCAATGCAATTCATTCTATCACAAGTGTTCTTAAAACAACTAGAGCACTTACTGGGTCCAGCCGGACGTTGGTACTGAGCAGGACGGTTACCATGCTGTCTGGTGAAGTCACTTGGCTGTTGGGCAGGATGTGGAAAACGGTTGCCATGGTTACCACCCATTGGACGACGTCCTTCGCGGTACTGTGAACCAGAGTTTGGGAATTGTTTATTACCACGGTAATTGTCTCTAGTTTGCTCATTCCTGCGAAAGTCACTATTATATTGGTTCGGATATCGTTGGGGTTGACCTCTACCTCGGGAGTTACCATTATATCTGGCCTGGTTTTGTGGTCCACTAAAGGCCATGACGGTGGATTCTAGTTGTTTTGATAGACGGTCCATTAGTCTATCCTCCATGCCCTCAATGGAAGCTATGACTGAGTCATTCTTTCTTAGTTTTATGGTGGACTCTGCGCGTTTGGCATATTTAAACAGGTCTTCAAAGTTTTGGGGATCTTTATGTAGTACCTTCTCAGCAATTTCGGCCTTAAATCCATTAGCTATCAAATTTATTAGCATCAGGTTAGGAATGTTATCATCACATGCCATTTGTTGAATTCGCGTAATGTATTCCTCACACGATTCATCAATCTTTTGTTTTACGTCGAGTACATCAAGGTTGAATGAGTTCTGCTTACCGAATCTAAGCAAGAACGATGCTTTCAATTGTTGTAGGGTGTTTCTGGAAGACTGGGGTAAGGACAGGTACCATTGTTGAGCCATATCGGTCAAGTAGAAGACAATTCTTCCCAGAATCTGTTGTTCAGAGAGCGAATGGAGTGAGCACCACTGTATAAACAGCATCCACCATTGTGTCGCGCTTACATTTCCACTCTTTCCAGAGAACTTAGGCAATTGGACACTGTTCTCCGACCTCAGCATTTCTGCAGATAATGGAACACTGCTTGTTACAGTTGACGTTGAAGTAGTTGTGTTTGTTTCGGTTGTTAGTGAAGCAGATGTCACAGTTTCTGTTATATCAATCAAAAGGTTTTCACTAGACACACTAACTGATGTTGACTGAGATATTGCTGGTGTTGTTGAATTTCCACTACTTTCACTTACTGATGTTGAATTGGGTACTGTTTCTGTCGAATTAACACTATTAACACTTCCTGATGTGGAGTCGGACACTGTTTCTGTTGAATTTTCACTACTTACAGTGACTGGTGTTGAATTGGATTCTGTTTCTAGTATATTTTCACTATTCACACTTACTGATGTTGAATCAGATACTGTGTCTGTTGAATTTTCACTACCGGTTGTTACTGGTGTTGAATCAGATGCTGTTGATTGCACATGTATAAGATTTTCTGACAATGGTGCAGATATTTCTGTTGTTGGTGGTAGAAGAATTGGATTTACAGATGTTGATGTTTCTAAAAAAGGATTATTTGATGTAGCTTGGACTTCCGTTGAACTTTGTTGGGTAAGTGCAGAATCACTTTTCTTAGCTGTTGAAATTGATGAACGGTCTCTCAGATAGTAAGTTAAATACTTCCTTTCTTCTTGATTGCTCATAACATTTGTTTAGGTAAGAGCAACTCGCTGGGGAGAGGTACACTGGGATCAGTTTGATTCTGTCACCACTTATCACCCTCTGGTTTTCATTACCAATGTGATGAATTGGGGAATTAGCTGTGGCTGATGTGAAAAACTCACAATCACAGAATAGATCTAAAAAGACAGAATCAAATCTGTAGAATTTCAATGAACTTTATTACTTGAGACCAGATCGGAAAGTGTTTCAAATACAAATGAAAATCAATCATGTTAAATCTTACAAACAGTCATACAATGAACATCAAACATCGAAAGTATCAAAAATTAAAAAAAATGTAAAAATTATTATTTATAAACAAAGTCCTGAAAGTTGCATGACAAAATCACCGTCCGAGAAAAATCTATTTACTAAAGAAAATATCTGTACAAACTTTTATTTCTAAATCAAAACAAAGAATAATAAAGCTTACCGATTAAACTGTTATAAAAGTTTGTCATAATGATCAATTGAACAATAGCCGAATATCAAAGATTAAATAACTTTTGGCAGCTGTAGAATTTTGAGCTACAACTTTCGGTTTTAGCTTGTAAACACTTATTTCTACGCCTCCGCTGACTAGAGAGTTACTAATGAAATTTTAGCGGTAAATTCGAAATACAAAAATTTCAATGTAAACAAAAGTAAAAATTCAAAGAAAATCTTTTCAGAAAATTAGAGGCAAACTATGATTAAGAAATTATGTAAAAATAAAGTGAATTGATATGAGTTACAAAATAACATAAAATGTTTTCTAAAAGTAAGTGAGTTAAGTATTTTACTTATCAATGAAAATTAATATTGAACACAATTCATACTGTAACAGTTAAACAGTCAAACAAAGAAATCTACAAATTTCCTATAAAATTCCTTAGTAGACCTAAATTAAAAAATTACTGACTTAAGTAAATATTGTTATTTAAAGATAAAAACTATTTAAGAAATTTAGAGTAAAAATTAATAAAAACTTACCTAAAAAGACAGAATCAAATCTGTAGAATTTCAATGAACTTTATTACTTGAGACCAGATCGGAAAGTGATTTTACTAAAATCACTTACCGATGCGGTCACTCTACAGATTTGAATTCTGACCAATCAGGAAGCAGTATAGCAAAATAGTTTTAGCCAATTTCGGCAAGAGTTCTTTTATGTTTGACACTAATTGCTTAACTAACGAAGGTGTTAACTCAATTACTTATCTGTCCGCATACGCTTTTTTTATAACAAAGACGGATTAAGAAAAGCCGAAACAAAGTAAACATTTTCCGTGATGAGGAATTTCGTAGTGTCAAGTTAAGTGTATACAGAATTTTATTTCTAACGATGCCGAAATTAGAAAGAATTTACTTATTTACTCATTGGCTTGCTATGACGACTTGATCTTAAAAGACATGCTAATTTCATACAAAGAAAGTGAGAAATGACTTTGTTACCTAGAAATCTAAAATCTAAATATTCACAAGTGACAAGATGTCACTATCAAAAGAACAAAACATTTTTCCTAAATTAAACTAGACATGGCAAGAAACTGTGCAAAATTGAGTAATATTACATGTTGACAGTTTAAAGCATATTTTAATTATTGTTAATCAAGAATCATGAGTTTAAGCTATATTTCAATTTTAACTCATGAATTAAAAATTCATGTAAGATAGTTATAGATAAGTTTAAACTTTAGATTTAAACTTTTAATGTAACACTAGTAACTAAATAAGTAACGCAAGATGAACGATTTATTCAGAGTTCCGAATGACAATGAGGACTGAACGATAAGTGAACAGTTAATGCAAGGTGAACGCAAAGTAAACGGAACGAAGAGCGAACGGTGAACGCGAGCGCACGGTGAACGGTGAACGCAATACTGTGAACAGAGACCGAACGGTGAACGAACGGAAAAATGGGAAAGTAGAACGTTTCAGGGACTGTAACAAATATTAAAAAAAGGATATTTTTGGAGAAAAATTTTAACAGAAAATGTGCATATTTAAAGAAAAATGCGCGTGCGTAATTCTGTCCTTTTTGGGAAAACCAACATTGTAGAAATAACTAGAGCTGAGCTCGTTGCAAAGCAACGAGTAGGTCTTCCGTCGGAGCTGCGGACAGGGAGAAATGACCTTGGGTCAAGGTCAGTCCACGTTCTAATGTTAAAGCAATCTTTTAAGGGTAGATGTCATCTTATTTATGTTTTACTATTAAAAAAGATAGTAAAGGACTGTTTGCGACCTTGACCTTGTTAAAATGACCTTACGTCACATCATGACACACGCTGGTGATAAGCAAAGCCATTTGTGTGCTACTGTATTGACGAATTCTTAAGCTATACTTTTTTCGATAGGCCTTGTCACAGCTAATACGTACGTTATACATGTGTAAATCTAGGTATGAAAGCGTTATCCTTTCTTTATCAAAAGTCATGGTCAATTTTAAGCAATGTTTAAAGCGGTTAAACTTCAAGGTCAAAGTTCATTATATGCTAGTATTTGAAATGATTTTATCACAGGTTACATACATTTGATTTTTGTGTAATACGAAAACCCTATCTCTTCTCATTCAAAAGTTATGATCAAGATTAAAATTGTGAAAAGTAAGTCAAGCCTCAAGGTCACGTTGTCAAAATCAACGTATCGGTATTTAAAAAAATGTTGTTACAGGTAATACACAGTGGTAAAATAAAAGCCTTAATCGATCTCTTTTCTCTCAAAAGGTATGACTATGGTTAATGTTTTTGAAAAGTGGGTGAAACTTCAAGGTCAAAGGGTCAAAAATCATAATGAATTTTCAAAGGCGTTGACACAGGTATTACATGTACATGTTTATAAAATGAAAGCTTTCAATAGTTATGGTCAATTTAAAGCAATGTTATTTTTTAAGTAGGTCAAGATCAAGGTCACGGAGTTAAAAATCACAGTATATTTGAAAATCACATGTCACAAATAATGCACATGTGAAATATGAAAGTCCTATTTCAACTCATTCAATAGTAATTATCAAGTTTAAAGTTCTCATGACAGATAGACAGACTGCCTGACGAATAAGGTTTAATGTACCCTAATAAAAATAAATACACGTTATTTGAACGTGATAAATTGAGAAATACGAAGAATAAAAAACTAGAAAATATTAGAAAAAAATTGCACTGAAGCTATATTCAATATCCGTGTTTTTCAACTGCTTGAATCTAAAAATATTATTTACCGTGTGTATCTAACACATTCCTTAAACTTTTCTACAGTTAAACATTCCTTACAACCGTTTTTAATAGTCCTTCTGAGCCTGAACTTGAGATAATATGGATGGCACTGTAGCTCTCTGGTGATCCATCTCAATTTTTTTTAGAACAGCTAGCGAGCTACAGATCTGCAGCATGACAATTGTCATAAAGTCAATTTTACAAATTCATTTGAAATGTAACAGAATTGAATTTTATGAAAAGAATTATTTCTAATGCTTATTTTTAACAAATGCTAAAATTATTTACCTATCAAGTTAAGTTAAGACAGTAAAAAGGAATTTGATACTCAGTATTTATCTAAGGAATTAGTGTCAATCCTCAACCTCAAAGAGCGTTCGACTTGTATGATAATTGCGTATGTGTGATGAAACTGCCGTGAACTATCCCGGACGTGAACATTAGATGTACTGGACATTCCGTCATCAAGAAAATATAGTTTTACTCTGGACTATTCTGAGTTACCAAAACGTTTGTATGTATGTTCATGTGTGAGCGTTTCAACCTGTCTTTGTTTTATGTGACTTGACTTGATTTATTTTTCAAAATACAAAGGTTCATTCTCTATAAGGCCGTTTTCCGGCCTACGATAAAATCACTTTAAAATGTGATTTTATATAACTATAATCATTCTAGTTCATGATTTTGATGTTTGTTTTTCAACATCGATCATCTAAGTCACGTGATTTAGAGATAAAAAATGGCTGTCAGTTAAAGAAAAATTGAGGGTGGGACTATTTAAATCAAATTTCTATGCATGTTTTTGAATGTAAATGCTCAAAAATTGTTTATTTATGTCGGAAATACATCAGACCTAAGTATAATATATTCGAAGAATTTTTAAATTTAAGGTTTCAGATATTTTTTATGACAAGAATTCTAATGCATCCACATTTTGCATATTTTGAACGTAAATCTTTACCAAATTCACACTGTACGGTGCTGAAAAAAGTTTGATTTGCAATTTATTGAAAAGTATTATTCACATATAATTATATTGTAATTGTATATCATTTCTATAGATGTGGTTCCTATTTTACGCATAAAATGACCATGTAAGAAATGAGGTTTCTAAGTTTCTATTGAACTATAAAAGTTATGTATCAAATGTTGAAAGCGCCGAGTTGATTTTGATAGTGATTAAATAAAACCGAGGTAGTAATTAATAAGAGAAATTCAACAATTGTAAAAAAAAAAAAAGAATTAATTAACAGCATAAAAATATCAGTGCAAGTACATGTTGACTATCCATATACATGTACATAGTCAATACATATAACTCAGAGCGGTTGCATTAAAATATACATCTCTAAGTAAAATGAAATAGCGTCATAAAATGGCTTTGCTTTTATTCAATTACTCGTGCTGCACTATATATTCAATTAAAAATGCCTTCTAAACTTCATGTATTTACATGTATAAAAGTTGAGAGCCCCCCCCCTCTTCAGGTCTAACGGCACAACATAAAAATGGAGCAGAATTTTAGCAGTTCCTTCAACTATGCATATCAGATTCTGAAGTTTTCGTATTTACTAGTATACGGACTTGAGAGTTCTACAACATCCCATGTACAAAATGGACCCTTGGGGTTTGATGCTCCTTTCCCATTCTTGAAACCTGTAGGTAAAATTCAGTCTCTTTCCCAGTGCAGCGTCAAAGACTTGTGACAGTTCCCTACCTAAGTCTTTAGCATTTAAAGTAAATGTCATCGGTCTTTATCTTTTTTTTTTACAAAAAAGGGTCCCGTCCTGCGTTGGACGTTGGTTATTAATGCAACTATGCATAAACACTTGACCTTAACTGGGTGATTTCTTTATCTGGTTGAAAAATTCTTAAATGGGGTAAATGGGGTAAAGCAATATTCATTTATAAATCACATAATACATTTAGTAATCCCCCTCCACTTTACCAGTTTATTTTCTAAGACAGGACTAATGTTATCGTAATCTATGTCGATGAGTCCTCTTAATATTAAGACCCAGTTATCAAAATATGGATCAAATGATACTCTTACGGAAGTGAATAAATAAATAAAAATTTTGTGTGTACCCATAGGAAAAAAGTCAATGATACAAATAATAAATGTATGTTACCACTTCAACAAAGATTGCTTTCATCATTTCTAAAACATAAACAGTACTCATAAGGAAATACAAAGAATATTTGCAGAACTCATAACGAAGTTCAAAGAAGTAGCATATATAGATATACTAAACTATCATTATAAATATAAAAGATAACTCATATTCACACCTTATATTCGATAAAAAGTTCTTAATTCTTTATTTTTATTAGACATTTCAAAGAAACGTCTCCACTTGTAATTTCATGACATCCAGTCTTCTCAGTCCTTTGATTTTTAGATTTTCAAGTAAAACGTTCACTTTTTTTTAGTAAATATGCATGGCTGTTATAAACCTTAGTAAATCAACGGAAATTGTAATATAACCAAAAGTTTATAAAAAGAAATAATCTACATAAGCTGATATCCTTCATTGTGAGTAGTTATCTTTTTCTGCAAATATTGTAAAAATGAAGTGAAAGGTTTTTATTTAGATATCATAACCACCTTTAACCAAATTCATAATTTGGTAGTCTCTTTTTATGTTTATAAGAAATTTACATGCAAATTTTGGTGTTGGTTAAAGGTGGTTATGACATGCGTAGGAGTTATCTAACACAGCCAACCTCTTGAGTTTTCCCATTACTCTAATGCTAATACGGGCCGATAGTACCTTACTTTGTGACCCTATATCATCAAAAATACTATTGTATAATTAACCAACCAATATTTATCATTAAATTGGAACATAAGCCTAGTGATTCATGCAATTTTTTAGGGAAAAAATACTATTTGAAAATTTGAAGTCATTGTAGGCCGCAAAACGGCCTTATAGAGAATGATCCTTTAACGTTTTATTGCTTGACTTTCGTTTTATAAATCACTTGTGTTACTGTTACCAATTATATTCTATTAACTTTGTTTAATTGTCGGAAATGCAATGTAAAATTCAGGAAATCAAATGCATCGACAACTGGTAACCCCCCCCCCCCCAAAAAAAAATCTAGTACATGTAGTACATGTACACACTTCGATGCTCGATTGTACACTCTAGAAATTAAAAAGTTTATGAATAAAAAAGTTTAGTGAGGCATACTCATCTCTGCCGACCTTTTCTTAAATTTATTTGACAACCTGCGAATTAAAAACAATATCGCGTATGATTTTTGGTTAATATTATAATAGGTTATGGAGTAATCATGGATTTCAACACCAGCCCTGACCTGCCATTCTCGACTCTGAAGGAAAGCATTGTATCATTTCAGGGGGTTACGTATCGCAATGAGAGGAAATTTAATAATTTATTCTCTTTTAGTCCAATAAACACGAAAGAAAGGCTTGGAATATTTGTATGAAATTACAGGAAGAAATTTTGCATTTGTTAGAAGAATTTCTAATTTTTTTTTTTTCTCGTATTCTTAAATCTCATGTTGGGTGCTCTTCTGTGTAAAACAGCATGTAGTTTAGTTAATATCATGTACATGCACAAAAAATCGTGTTATTGTGATATTCTAGCTTTTTATTTGAGGAAATAAAAGAAATTTATGAGCATATCATTCGGAAAAATACAATGATAAGTTATGTAGCAAATTATGCAAAACTCAAAGTTACTTAATTTTATTTTCGATTTTCATGAGAATTGAAAACGTCACTTCCACTTACAATTTACTATGTGCATTTGTCATGTTTATTTGTAATTGCTAATTTAAACAACATCGCAATTTTTTCTGAAATAAATTAAGCAACAATTAGAATAACTTGATATAGGCCCGTATACATATAACGATTGCAATTACTTCAAAGTTGAGAGGGAGACGACGGCGCCTAAAAAATGTGTACCTTTCCAATAATATAGAATCATCCGTTCAAATTAAAAACAATTAAGTTGCAGTAGTGATATCCCCGATTCTTTAAATAACGAAACTATAATGGACTTCACAAGGGTAGAATTCAACATTAATTTATGTACATGTGCAATTACAATCACTATCAAAATTGGTAGAGTTATCGATAGGTCATCCTGCGTCACCTTTCAGTGTAACCGATGGACTCGTCCAGAGAAATCATCTGTACCTGAGCAAAATCGCAGCGCCTTTTATTCATTCGTCAAAGAATAGAATCAGACATTTTATCTTTTAATACTCGTACATGTTCAAGAAAACCTTTATATTTGTGTCTAGAAATATTCTTACGATTTACGCAAATAACAAATTTTTGATTTTAAGCTGAGTAAATCGATGACTAGCATCGTTTTAGATAACTCTGGGACTCGCGTAAAAATCAAAGAGCGGTAATGTTGACCTCCGGAATGTATATAGGTCAATGCATGCGCGATCGATAAACAGGTTGCACAACTGTAAACAAAGCAGTCAAGGTCCGACGAAAATTCACGATGCATGAATAAAATGACAGTGAATTAATTTAAGCTTGATTTTTTTTTTTTTATAAATAATGCAACATTGAGTATCAATCGAATGAGAGATGATAAGTATTTTTCCTATCCCCCGTCTTGTAATTCAAACTAAATACAAGGAGAAAGTTGTCTCTGAATAATCTGTATGACATCCAGCTAGAGAATACGTTAAAAACTTTATTTCAACAAAGTTTAACATTCAGTTTAGTGAAGTATATTATTCTTATCCAGTTTATTTCAGTTGTATGTGTTATACGCGTACGCATAAAGAATTCTTCACTTGCCGTATAAAATTAATCAGTTACCTGTACATAAAGTTTGCTGCTCATTCAATAACACAAGATTCGAACAAAATAACGTTTTCATGAGATCAATAAGATGTTAAAGACCCATTTCAAATCGATAACCATATCGAAATATTTACCGTTTTTGAGTTATAATGCAAAAACTTTCATGCTCCCTTGACCCCTAATTTGAGGGGCCAGCCCCTTTTTAATGATGTCAAATGATAGACCTTAAAATTATGCACAATATTTGTGAAATATGTCTTAACAAATTATTTTTAGTTTAAAAGATACACAAGGAAATATATGTAAAATTTGGCGCTTTTAGGCATTCTCATTTTTGACCCCTATCTAGCACCGTTTGGAGCGCAGAAATCGAAAAAGAAAAACCGATGTGCACAACTTCAATTCTTCTAGTATTTAAATGCAGTAGACATTCTGCTCCAGCTTTTGTCGTTTCTGAGCCTTTGTCTGGAAACGAACAGTACCAAATTTTCACTTAAAGGGAAATAACTCGAAAGCGGAAGGGAATTTTTGAAATGTATGAAAACATTTTAATTGAGTTTTGTAACGTCCAAAAACTCTGAAAATTTGAGCGAAATCCGTTCAGAAATGAGCGAGTTACGAGGTCTCAAAGTTGGCGTCTAGGAAAAAAAAAAAACAAAAAAAAAGAATAATAGGGAATAATCTTAACCATCAGAATCAGTAGAAGGTCTTCCGCCTGAGCGGAAGACCTTAATAATTGAAGGGCAAGTTGGACGTGAATGGTCTCTGAAAGGCTGTTATTGAAAGCATGACATGTATATACATGTACCTCTTCCAAAATGGTGAATTTTATGGCCCCAGGGTCAAGGGTTCTGGTGTTAAGGCGGGGCTCTATTGAATTTATTGTGAAAATGCATTAATTCTTTGAAAATCTTCTTCTCTGCTCCTGGGCATTAAATAAACTATTTAAGTACATAGTTATGATGGGTAAGAATGCCTTTACCAATATTGGTGTTAGGGCAGGGCTCTATTGATTATATAGTGAAAATGCATTATTTCTTTGAAAAACTTCTTCTCTGCTCCTGGTCCCAGGATCATGAAACCGACTTAGACTCAAGTCTTTTGAAAAGAAGGACTCATTTTAACCCCCCATGGACTCTAAGTCGGTTTACTGACTGGTCTGCTGGTATTTGCATTGTCACCTGTAAAATAAATTAAGCTTGATTAATGCATTATTCAGTAGAGCTTATAGTAAAATGACTGTTCGAGTGTTGTATGCCTGCAATAATCGGTAGTTTATTCAATATAGTGATAAATACGATTTGCTTGAACCAAAAAAATTATGCGTGTAAGGAATAAAAGCCGGGGTAAATAATAATCCCTGTAAAGTTGCAAACCTTTGACTGAACCTGCATATTTAATAATATACAATAAGTTGATTTAAAAAAAAAAATTAGGGGAGGGTTACCTTCTTTGGAGGTTCCAGGTTTATCAGCCTCTGTGAGCGGAATCACAGCACTATGACTAAGGGTTGATGTGTCTTTGACTAGAAATAATAATTATAATGATTAAAAGTTTAAAAATCAGTGAAAGTCGTAAAGGAACTTTTTCTATGAAATATAAATAACATATCTCTCTTATTTTATCGAATAAGAAATAAATTCTTGTAAAAATAAATACTTCTATCACTGTATAATTATTTAACGCATTTATGTGTATGAGCCTTACCACCATTTCTGCTACTTGTACTGGATAGTGACTGAGGCATGGTGTTATCTTTAAAATAAGAGATGAGTAATGTACATTAATGATTCAAAAGATAAAAAAAAAGATGAGGTGGAAAACAGACATGAATTTAACCACTCATATATTCCGGTGAGATTCAGTGATTAAGGAAGCAATACGTTTTGCCAAAGCAAAGTGTTCAACTTTTAATCTGGTACTGTGGTGCATAAATTACATACACTTTAAGTAAAAAATAAAAAGGCCCTTTGGTTGGGGAGTTCAGGCTTAGCAGAATCTGTAGTGGATGGAACAACAGCGGTGATACTAATGGAAGAAGCTTCTTGGACATTAATGATACCACACAAAAATTATATATTTAAACTAAAGAATACTGTTTGCCCCTTTTTGAAATTAATTTATGTAATTCTGGTACATGTGTAATTTCAATCTGTTTACATAATCATAATTATATCATTAATCTTTTGTTAGTTGCTACTATCAATTCTGAATTTCTTCTTGCATTTCTCAATACTTGTATGCCCTGATGGGCACCAAATTGGTATTAATAAATCTTATCTTATCTACTGTCAATATAAAAATATGATAAGAGCCTATATACATATAACATTCTGCCGTATCAACTCCACTGCTAATGCCCTCGATTGCAGCATCTGATAACGATTTTAGAACCTACAAAATATATAAGGATACATAAATACATCTATCAAGAAATAAAGGTCCATGACCCACAATGCTCGCCTGAGTAACATTTGCACTGACAGACACTCTTTAATCAGGAAAGCTCACATGAACCTTTATGTCAGGAGTGCTAAAAACAGCCTTGGATCAATATCACTGTTGGGGTCCTTAGAAAATTTATAGCAGGAAGATAATTTTATGCAACTGTTTGCTTATTGAAAATATTCTTTCAACAAATTCTTTCTAAATGATTTGTTTTATGCACTGAAACTCTAGATATTCCACTCATACTGATTTCAATACTAACTGACGAAAGTGAATGACATATTGTTTAAAAAAATGAAGCATTTATTTTATAAACTTTACCAAATTTTCCCAACATTTAAAAATTAGATTTGGGCCAGGGCCTCCACCAGTCATCTTTATAGATCTTCTCCTTTCTCCTTCTTTCTTTTTTGTCAGGCTCTGCATGTCGGCCCACTTTTTTTTTCATTTCGTCGACTGTTCTTTTAACCATAGCAAGAGAGTTGACTCTAACATAGAACAATAGAATATTCACATTTAAGGAAACGTTTATAGGATAATAACTTCACCAGAATAACAAAAATCTCATTTTAATTTATGAATAATATTGAAATGCAGTACTTAGTAAAATTGGTTATTCTGTTTAAAATATATGAATTCTGTAATTTTCTATAAATATTGGTCTACCATATGTCATATTAGATAATTTTTCGCTTTTTAATAGCATGATTTTGCAAAAAAATAAAAAAAATTCCTAGAGAAAAATAGATGAATGAATTCAAATCCTTTGAATGACATGTTTTTTTTTCACTTTAAAGTGTTTGTTAAAGTTAAATACTTTAAAGTGTTTGTTAAAGTTAAATTTCTTTTATTTTGTGTCTTGTGTACACATTTTTTGCAAATAGGTACAGTAGTTAGGTTTTTGACAGTTTGGGTGGACACTCGTAACTACGAATATTTATATTTCCTTTAAAAGAGAGTTTCAAGATCGTATCTTACGAATTGTTCATAAGTTAAGATTACGATAATTAAAAGTTACGAACTTCGTAACTCGGACTTTTTTTCTTAAGATACGAAGTTTAGTAAAACTGAAGCCAGGTCTACCGTTGGGTTTGAAAAATAATGCATTTCACACGTTAAAAGTCACAATCAGGATAATTTAAAGTATGAATAAGTCCCAAATGTAAATATAAGCAATGAGGTATCATTTTTTGTTTTATTGGGATGTAAAACGGGTTGGCACATGATCAAATCTTCCATAATGGGATTTGTTCACGTGACCGGGTTGGCACATGATCAAATCTTCCATAAAGCTTCGGGCTTTATGGGATTTTATCACGTGACCGACCCGTTTTACATCCCAATAAAACTCAACAAATGATACCTTATTTCTTAAATGTAAAAGTACTGTAAATCAGTTATTATTTGCGTCACTTTTTATTCGCTATTTCAGTTTGAAAACGATATGCGCGATCAATTTTCGCGACCGAGGAAACTGTTCAGCATCAGTAGTTCGCAGTGATTCATATTCGCTAATTAAAGCAACTCGCAAAAAAAGTTATGCAACGTTATTGTTCTCTGATATGAAAAAGATATTAATTTTAAGATGTCTGTTCTTCCCCTCTCCTTCTTCTAAATAAATGATTTACATAAATTAAAAAAAACTTACAATCTGTAAATAAATCACAATTCATTCAGTCTGCAGTTGTGTTTATCGCTGTGTTGCTGCTGCTAGTTTCTTTGGAATGGTGCTCATCGCCTGTACACGTAGAAGCTTGTTGTTGGGGCAAGAAGAAAACTAAAACCGGTAAAGACAAAGCCGTGGTTACCGGTAATGCACAGTTAGAGAAAGAGACACCGGCCGAGATTTCAAAAGGAGGATCAAAAGTAAGTCCAGTTTTTGAATTTTAATCAAAGTTTAGGCTTTGCCAAAATTTGATGTCAGTCTCGATTAAAACAATGTTATTTTCCTTGGAAGGAGGGGGGGGGGGTCTTGATCTTCATGTTTGACCTAATTAAAAAAATTAAATTTAGTGATAACTTTTTAATGGCATATGATAGGGCGTTTATATTTGACTCAATATGCGCATAGGGGACACAGTTCTTTTAATTTGCTTGTTTAACAAACATAGTAAATGATGATAGTTCCACGGAAAGAAATGGTTAAGAACATTAGTTCTTTGTAGCTTTGAACAAAAATACGTGTGAATTTCATGAATTGGGACAATATGTAACAATGAACTTGTTAGTGAGCACTTTATCCGAAATTATCTATGTTAGAAATTATATATTTGCCTATATTTTTTGCAGTGAGTACCTTAATGCTGAATGGTCTTGACCTGATCTGCAGAAATGATTATTGAAAACTAAATTATTAATAAATATTCATGCATTTGATTGTCTTAATAATTCTTATATTTAAACTCTGGGGCAAAGCCAGATAATTTTGCTGACTTTCGGGTACCTCAATGTCAATTGGGCAATTTTTGTAATCAGATGTTTTTTTCTTATAATATATTTCAATTCAAACTTTGATTTATTATCTTATACCCCTATGGGACAGATCTGTATACTATATTAAATGACGGAAAAACAAAGTTTGTATCTACCGTTTCGTGTATGTCAAGGTCACGCCACTTTTATTTTCAGCTCAAACTTGTAAAGAGCATTTTTGTTAATTTCTTATTTTTAGTCACTGTTTTAACATGAAATGCCTTTTAAAATCATTTTGTCTGTCATACCGGATCTTAAAGTCCATGCTTATCCATATACATGTGTACAGTGCTTAAATGTCCATCATATATTTTGTAGCAACTTGTTCCTCACAACTGATAAAATGAGACAGAGAAAACTGTTCATTAGAAAATGTGATTTAATCAAAATATAGTGATAACAAAATATAAGACGGATATTCCTTGTAAATCAAGAAATGTCATGAAATTTCAAATGCAACTGCAAATTTGCATCACAATCTATCCTAATTATCCCCTCGCGCAACTAGTTGCGGAGGGGATATAGCATCGCGAATGTGCGTATGTGTGTGTGTTTGTGTGTCCTTGTGGGCAAGATTGACAGAAAACCTTTGCATTAACCATTCTCAGCGTTTACATACATGTGTGGCATTATAAAAAGATGAAGCCTATACATTTTCAAGTTCATTAATGAAATACTTCTTCAGATATCACGTTTCCACTGTCTCGAAACCCTGACATTTTATGTACGAGTTGACAATAATCATTTCCGCTAGGGAACCAGTTTAAAAGCCAGTTTTAAAGTTTAAAAGGCGTGTCGAGTCTGCGGGAACCAGATTAAATACCAAATTCCAACGGTAGAGTCTATAACATAACCTAGTCCTGGATTCCGGGAATATTATTTCCGGTATGGTTTTTTGTAATAGAACACATATTCGATCCCGATGCAATATACTTTTGTAAACATGATGATGTGTGGCAACTAATTCGATTTTTAATCGGAGACCTAATATTATGACATCCAAGCGAAAGTACGATTTCACTAAGTTTGTGGTATTTAATAGTAAACATAATAAATTTCATGACCTATTAGTATCACTTCTACAGTTCTATACACAAGCATGCCAAAGTAGAACTAGTGACCTACTTTAGTACTTAGCATGTGCACGTTCTGCAGAATATTAATTAAATTGATTAAGTATGTTAATCTACCGAGACAAAAAGAAGGTTGTTATAAGGAATCCAGCCCATATAAAGCTAGGTAATTAGTCTCTAAATGTGAACCTGGATAAAAGGAATTAGGTCCTAGAAGTAAAATAACGTTCAACGACCAATATATGATGGTATAGGTGTTCAACATAACCTAATAAAATGTTCAACTGTGCCATAACTCACATAACTCATAAAAAAAAAATTCATCGGAAACTAAAATCCGATACACAGGGAAACCTAGTAATCCAGTCATGGTTCAACAGATCCCAGTCACCGAACAGTGTAACCCAGCCACTGAACTACATATCCCAGTCACTATTAAATATTACACAGTCATGGTTGAACATAAACAAGTCTCTAAACTACCTAAATCCAGTAACAGTTCCACATAAATAAGTCTTTTAACAACCTAACCCAGTCACGGTTCAACATAAACAAGTCTCCAAACTATATAACCCAGTCACGGTTCTACATAAACAAGTCTCTAAAGTACCTATCCCAGTCACGGTTCTACATAAACAAGTCTCTAAACTATATAACCCAGTCACGGTTCTACATAAAGAAGTCTCTAAACTACATAACCTAGTCACGGTTCTACATAAAGAAGTCTCTAAACTACATAACCTAGTCACGGTTCTACATAAAGAAGTCTCTAAACCACATAACCTAGTCATGGTTCAATATAAACAAGTCCCTTAACTACCTAACCCAGTCACGGCTCTACATAAACAAGTCTCTAAACTACATAAACCAGTCACGGTTCTACATAAAGAAGTCTCTAAACTACATAACCCAGTCACGGTTCTACATAAAGAAGCCTCTAAACTACATAACCTAGTCACGGTTCAATATAAACAAGTCTCTTAACTACCTAACCCAGTCACGGTTCTACATAAACAAGTCTCTAAACTACATAAACCAGTCACGACTCTACATAAACAAGTCTCTAAACTACATAACCCAGTCACGGTTCTACATAAAGAAGTTTCTAAACTACATAACCTAGTCACGGTTCAATATAAACAAGTCTCTTAACTACCTAACCCAGTCACGGTTCTACATAAACAAGTCTCTTAACTACATAACCCAGTCACGGTTCTACATAAACAAGTCTCTAAACTACATAACCCAGTCACGGTTCTACATAAACAAGTCTCTAAACTACATAACCCAGTCACGGTTCTACATAAACAAGTCTCTAAACCACATAACCTAGTCACGGTTCAATATAAACAAGTCTCTTAACTACCTAACCCAGTCACGGTTCTACATAAACAAGTCTCTAAACTACATAACCTAGTCACAGTTATGTAGAATCGTGACTGGGTTAAGTAGTTTGGAGACTTGGTATGTCAAAGCGTGACTGTGTTAGGTAGTTTACAGACTTGGTTATGTAGAACCGTGACTGGGTTAGGTTGTTTAGAGACTTGGTTATGTAGAACCGTGACTAGTTTAGGTAGTTTACAGACTTGGTTATGTAGAACCATGACTAGGTTAGGTAGTTTACAGACTTGGTGATGTTGAACCATGACTGGGTTAGGTAGTTTATAGACTTGGTTATGTAGAACTGTGACTGGGTTACGTAGTTTAGAGACTTGGTGAAGTTGAACCGTGACTGGGTTAGGTAGTTTACAGACTTGGTCATGTTGAACCGTGACTGGTTTAGGTAGTTTACAGACTTGGTTAGGTTGAACCGTGACTGGGTTAGGTAGTTTATAGACTTAGTTATGTTGAACCGTGACTGTGTTAGGTTGTTTAGAGACTTGGTTAGGTTGAACTGTGACTGGGTTAGGTAGTTTACAGACTTGGTTATGTAGAACGTGACTGGGTTTGGTATTTTATAGACTTAGTTATGTTGAACCGTGACTGGGTTAGGTAGTTTAAAGACTTGGTTATGTAGAAAAGTGACTGGGTTAGGTAGTTTATAGACTTAGTTATGTCGAACCGTGACAGGGTTAGGTAGTTTACAGACTTGGTGAAGTCAAAGCGTGACTGTGTTAGGTAGTTTATAGACTTGGTGATGTTGAACCGTGACTGGGTAAGGTAGTTTAAAGACTTGGTTATGTAGAACCGTGACTGGGTTAGCTAGTTTACAGACTTGGTGATGTTGAACCATGACTGGGTTAGGTAGTTTATGGACTTAGTTATGTCGAACCGTGACTGGGTTAGGTTGTTTAGAGACTTGGTTAGGTTGAACCGTGACTGGGTAAGGTAGTTTACAGACTTGGTTATGTAGAACCGTGACTGGGTTAGGTAGTTTACAGACTTGGTGATGTAGAACCGTGACTGGTTTAGGTAGTTTAAAGACTTGGTTATGTAGAACCGTGACTGGGTTAGGTATTTTATAGACTTAGTTATGTTGAACCGTGACTGGGTTAGGTAGTTTAAAGACTTGGTTATGTAGAAAAGTGACTGGGTTAGGTAGTTTATAGACTTAGTTATGTCGAACCGTGACAGGGTTAGGTAGTTTACAGACTTGGTGATGTTGAACCGTGACTGGGTTAGGTAGTTTACAGACTTGGTGAAGTCAAAGCGTGACTGTGTTAGGTAGTTTATAGACTTGGTGATGTTGAACCGTGACTGGGTTAGGTAGTTTAAAGACTTGGTTATGTAGAACCGTGACTGGGTTAGGTAGTTTACAGACTTGGTGATGTTGAACCATGACTGGGTTAGGTAGTTTATGGACTTAGTTATGTCGAACCGTGACTGGGTTAGGTTGTTTAGAGACTTGGTTAGGTTGAACCGTGACTGGGTTAGGTAGTTTACAGACTTGGTTATGTAGAACCGTGACTGGGTTAGGTAGTTTACAGACTTGGTGATGTAGAACCGTGACTGGTTTAGGTAGTTTAAAGACTTGGTTATGTAGAACCGTGACTGGGTTAGGTAGTTTATAGACTTGGTGATGTTGAACCATGACTGGGTTAGGTAGTTTATGGATTTAGTTATGTCGAACCGTGACTGGGTTAGGTTGTTTAGAGACTTGGTTAGGTTGAACCGTGACTGGGTTAGGTAGTTTACAGACTTGGTTATGTAGAACCGTGACTGGGTTAGGTAGTTTACAGACTTGGTTATATAGAACCATGACTGGGTTAGGTAGTTTACAGACTTGGTCATGTTGAACCGTGACTGGGTTAGGTAGTTTATAGACTTGATTATGTAGAACCATGACTGGGTTAGGTAGTTTAGAGACTTGTTTATGTAGAACCATGACTGGGTTAGGTAGTTTACAGACTTGGTGATGTAGAACCTTGACTGGTTTAGGTAGTTTACAGACTTGGTGATGTAGAACCGTGACTGGTTTAGGTAGTTTAGAGACTTGGTGATGTTGAACCATGACTGGGTTAGGTAGTTTATGGACTTAGTTATGTTGAACCGTGACTGGGTTAGGTTGTTTAGAGACTTGGTTAGGTTGAACCGTGACTGGGTTAGGTAGTTTACAGACTTGGTCATGTTGAACCGTGACTGGGTTAGGTAGTTTATAGACTTGATTATGTAGAACCATGACTGGGTTAGGTAGTTTAGAGACTTGTTTATGAAGAACCGTGACTGGGTTAGGTAGTTTACAGACTTGGTGATGTAGAACCTTGACTGGTTTAGGTAGTTTACAGACTTGGTGATGTAGAACCGTGACTGGTTTAGGTAGTTTAGAGACTTGGTGATGTTGAACCATGACTGGGTTAGGTAGTTTATGGACTTAGTTATGTTGAACCGTGACTGGGTTAGGTTGTTTAGAGACTTGGTTAGGTTGAACCGTGACTGGGTTAGGTAGTTTACAGACTTAGTTATGTAGAACCGTGACTGGGTTAGGTAGTTTACAGACTTGATTATATAGAACCGTGACTGGGTTAGGTAGTTTATTAAGTTGACCTTTTGCAAAACTTGAAGTTAATTTGTATATATATATATATATTTATAAATATTTTAATTTGATTTTTTCGTATGCTTAAATATATTTATACCAGACCCGTTGAACACTGTTGAAGTGTCTACACCGCATATTCAATCACTATTTCAAAACATATCTCTATGTTTACTACGTTCATACCTATTTTCTTCATCCCTTTCATGGAGCTGTTGTGAAGAAAGAGGTCGTACTTCAAAACAAAGCAGTATACCGGAATTCATTCCATAAAATACATGTCAAGGTTGGATTTACCGCCTCATCTGAAGAATACAATCGGGTTCGGCGTTCAAGAAAATTATAGATGTGAAAACCAATCCGGAAATAATTTTCCCGAAATCCAAGATTGGGTTATGTTATAGACTCTACCAATTCCAACAGGTGTCTGGGAATATGGGGTGCATGTTATTCCTCTAAGCTGTAAATTCAATCCACAGGTTCAATTAACGTCTCGATGTACATATGTACATTGTAATTTTTCATTACGAAAAAAATGCATATTGCCTGGAACTGTGAGATATACTTAGGTAGGTAAATAATTACTGAAACTTATACATATATCTGCTAGCATACGTGATATGTTTCTGCTAGGTATAAGGGAAACTGCCCAATTGCGTATGCATATTATGCCCCCCCTCCCCACTAAAATACGATGCAATTTGATTTTTGTTAAAAATAGACATCCCTTACCCCGATAATTTTGTTTAAAAAATAAATAGTGCTGAAAAACAATTTAATATCTTATATTAAACTTTACTACCCCAAATTAGGTATACTTGTTATGCCCCCCCCCCTTAACCAAGATAATTTTGTTAAAAGTAAGGGAGTTGATCCTAATGTTGCGGGCTTGAATCCCTTTGTGGGACGTGGAGACTGGTCCTTCGAATGAGACCGTGTAAACAAAGGGCCCATGTCCCAGTAGATGCTTGCACAAAAAGATCCCTCACTGCTCAATGGTCGTCATTTCTGACAGTTCCTATTATAGGAAAGAATGTGCAGCTCTCCTCCTGCAAGCCCTCATATGAGGAAAAAATTCTTAAGAGGGACATTAAACAAAATACATTGTACTATCAATCTTTAACATATATTTAACGTCCCTCGAGAGAATTTATCTCTTATGAGATATTGCCATTACCAGTGAAGTTGCTGTCGCGAGGGGATGCTCTGCTTAGCGGTGCCCTTGTTTACAAAGCTTACACAAACCAGGTCTCTATCAAGACTGTAGCTCTGTGGGTTTGAAGGTGTAACGGGGGGGGGGGGGGATGTATCACTGGACATGAAACTGATGCAATGTTTGATTCTTGGTTTATTATTTTTGTTGTGTATGTTCATGTTCAGTGCATTTAAAGAGTACTGTTCTGAAAGAAAGTGATAGAAATATCTTTCTTTAGTAAAATAGCAACACAGTTTATCAAAATTACAAACTGCTGCAACACTGTTCATCAAAGTTTAAAAAAAATGCTGAACAGAGTTAAGTTTCTTACTTGTTTATCTGCTTGTGTACTAAGTTATATCAAAATCAGACCAAAACTATAGATAAAGCATTTTGAAAAATTGGTTACAAACAAACAAGTAGATGATTGGATGATGCACACTTTACTTTTGCAGTAGAAGTTCTGGTCTCTGACCAGTAAAGATTAAAAATAGCCCATGAAAGACTGAAGTTGAAATTATTCCCGATAGTTCAAATTTTGTACCAAAATTACAAAATTCCTTCTGAAACTTAATTTTTCGTAGTATTTCAATACACAAATTTTTCGTAGTATTTCAATACACAAAAAACAACTTTCATACATAGATTTCCTTATCATACTTTTATATGAAATCTCGATACAAAATAACTGTTATAAAACAATAAAATAGCTGTTAAATCCAAGCTATAAGGCAGGCCTCTTCAGACTTGTTTCACAAAGGCTCCGCACATTTAAGCGCCATAATTACTAATATAAATCAAAGTAAGAAATAGACAACTTTTTTTATAATCAATCAAAAGGGCATCATCTTGTCTGTTGAACAAAGCAAGTAACACTTCATATGAAAAACAGTAGAGTAAAGTTTGCCATTTGAATGAGTGTCCCAATCATCAGGCATTGTCCAGAAGCAAAAGCTCTATACATATAGATTGCTACTGTTAAATTGCATGTTAATTTCTTCATCTTGCAAACGTTAACATGATAAAAATGTAAAATGTGGCAAAAATTACGAAATATATATATATATATATATATATATATATATATATATATATATATATATATATATATATATATATATATATATATATATATATATATATTGCTATATGTACATGATTTTTGGCACAAGATTTATTCTTCATAAAAATCAAGGACTACAACCTTTTAAAATTTGGGTTTCTTTTTCTTTTGTTTTTGTTTTATACAGCACTGTTTAGTTTGTCATGTATAATGATAAACTAATCAAAATTGATGATATATCTAAGAATGAAATATTAAAATTGTTTGTCTAATATGATAATGCAATATTTCATTTTGATGGAAAAAGACATGCATATACATGTTGTAAATAATGACAAAATGCCTATTGTTTTGATAATGTACTGTAAAGCATAATCCCAAATTTTTCATGTATACTTAATAGAGTAAATTAATTTATATGAACATGGATAAGTAAATTTACAGATGAAATGAACTGACAGAGCTCTTCACAACTTCTTGGTAAAATTTTAATGTAAGAACTCTGTGTAGTAAATTTAAGGATAAAGCAAAATGATTCTGTGTCCTTAAGAAGTTAATGATAATACATTTAAATATCAGTATCTCGAACATGGGATATCTCGAATACCCCGCTTATGTCGAAGTCGATCGCCGGTCCCGACCGTATTCGCTATATATATGATTTAAAAAACACCTGATATCTCGAACACGGTAATCTCGAATACCTCGCTTATGTCGAAGTATATTCAAAGTCCCAAGCCCTTTTTTACCTGGCTTATCGCGACGTGTGGTTAATTTTTCGGTCTACTGAACACACCTGGCGTAGTGACTTCACACATTCTCGCCAGTGGCAATTAATTAACACCTACAAACCTGGGGAATCTTAATTAGTCCCAAGCTCATGTTGGGTATCTGTGATAGGGTAATTGGTATGACGGCTTGGGTGTTTGGTGTTGTCGACGACCGTTTAAAAAGACAACATCGCAGAAATACGCACACTACTACCAGTGCGATACCGATATTGGATTTAATAATATGCTCTGTAAAATTAAAATCGTAAATTCATAAAAAACTTAACATCAAACAGTTATTAATTAAATTGCATTGCGTAATGCACAGTGGTTGATTACAGGTTTATCTGCGTATTTAAATAGATAACCATGACAGCCATTTGCAGTTTTCATTGTTAGTTTCGTAAACTATATCACCCCTACTAATGTTATTGTGATTTAAATTCAAGACACGTGGTTTAGGTTTACCTATTCAAAGGTTATAGGGTAGATCCGGTTTTATAAATAAAATTGGCAGTAAACAGGAAATTGCTATACTCTGTTTCTTCCGAAAACATGTCCTGTGAAAAATGTGTTTCCACACCTTTCTGAAAGACTTTCATGATTTTCAACAGAAATGGGTGGCTTAAATGGGGGGGGGGGGGGATAAATACCAATTAATACATCTTATAGTTAACTGCAAAAATTACAGCTCACTAGAGACCGATACGCTGGTAAAATAATGTGTAATCATCGTCACTGACAAACCTTTGTTTGCCTTATATGGCTATTACTATTAATGCGCACAGCTTACCACGAGCAACTGACCAATTGTTGATTGAATACGTTTACGCCAAATACATGTTTACATGTTACTTCGAACACGTGGTTCAGGTCAATCTATGATCATGTCAATGGAGTGCAAAATAAAAAAAATGTTCTTATGAACAAGATGCAAACATTTGAAACTAAGAAATATATCACGGGCGTTTTTAATTTGTTGTTAACTAGAGAAAAAAAATATGTTTAATAAAATGTATACGTAGTTAGTGTCAAGTTCAAAACATCAGCACTTCAAGGGTAAGGAAAACGAGCAGCTTCTCGTATGCATTTAAATGGAAACATTTTTGACATAACTGTACTCGTGATCACGTGTTTTCGCCAGGGAATCCACCTGGCAATTGTATTCACCGATAGTACAATAAAGGAATTTATCAAGCGTAAAATTCCTGTAGTATTCTTATAGTAACCCATAATGCAATTCTCATTCATCTGATTTGTCAGTTAAAGTCACATTGGTGCCTCAATTGCTAATCTGACGCCAAAAAGTATAGTCCCGATTCCCATGCAAAATATTTATCCAAAAAGAAATTTTAATTCATGACAGCAGAAAATTGTATCAGAGAATACTTAAAAATAATTTAAACTTGAATGAATTCAAGAAAGGTCAATTGAAGTACATTTCTACAGAATTATATTATAGGGTGGTGAAAACTAAAACGCAACATAACTTTTCTGTTTACCATGTCTCCACGTGCTAGTCACTTCCTAGCCACATTTCCGTGAATAATTTACCCTATCTCGCTGAAGTCTCGCTAACTCTCGCCAGAGCCACTGTCAGAGCTACTCTGAACTCATCGGGTTTTATAATTTGCAGAGAACCGAAAAAGAAAAGGTTCCGAACACATTAGTAGGGGTGTATATGTTCTGTAGTAGTACTTCGTAATGTTATACATGTAAGCTATTAATAATATTCACGTACACAGATTGAATATTTTTTAGCCTGTCTTTTTCTTTTCTTACGGAGAAAGTTCTTCGACTATAATGCTAATGATACTTCCCGTTTAACCACGCAAGCATAGCCTGGATAATGTAAAGTCGCTGTAAATGCATAAAGACTTGTCTATTAAATTGTTTTACAATTAAACACGATGAAGAAAACAACGTTTTTTTCTTACTATTCATTGCTATTATGCTTGAGTCTTTACCATAAAGACTAATGTGATTTGTAATACGGGGTAGTGGTATGCATGAATAGATATATATACCCCCAAAAAACCGGGAAATTATTGATTCGACTTTGTGAGACAACTTTGGATATCTCGAACCCCCGGATACCTCGAAATCATGTACAGGTCCCCTCAACTTCGAGATACTGATATTACACTGTAATATTTACATCAGTTTGTAAGAACTTTTAAAGAACTAAAAATTTGAAATTTTGGTAAGTATTCATATTTGAAATTCAAGCTGCAGTAAACTTTAACAATAAAATAGCGTTATATTGTGTTAGAAAATTAGATACTCAAAAAGAATATCTTTTGCAACCATTACCGTTTTAAACACTTCTTTCCACTACCTTATGCTTAGAAAATAAATCCCACAGATACAATACCCATGCTTTTTTTTTGAAATTTTTCTTCTAATTTTAATTTCTTAGAGAAATATTTTAAGATCCATTCTTATAACAATGGAGGTAGGTCCATGGTATTAATAGATCTTGAATTCTACAAATACAGTATTACATGATTTATCTTCTTGGATGATCCTCAATCAATCAAAATATATATGTTTGGTGGTAAAACATTAATCTCTGTTGAGATTCTGCTAGGCTAGATATTTAGACTGACGCCGTCGCAGAATCTCTGGACAACAATCAAAAATTCATGTCTGGAAATTAGGCCCCAACTTCGGCCGACTATAGCAAGAATTATTCACCTAGACCACACTGCCGTTCGCTTCAATTAAGTCATTTAGTTGTTTATTTGACTCTCTGTCACTATTATTTCTACATAGCTTACCGTTTAGGCATGTAAATCCCAACATAAAAATATTCACTGAAATCTGCGTTTAAAATATGGCTCCCCTGGCGAAATTGTTTACCTCCTCGAATAAAAGAGTTCCTATAGTCTGTTTTTTTACCCTATGTGATCTCAATAGCCTCAGTAGACTTGGTTCAGAATCACATAGGGTAAAAAACAGACTATAGGAACTCTTTAGTAAAACATCGGTAGCTTAACTTAAGTACATTCATATATAAACTTAGCAACATGTAAAGAAGTATAAATCTACTTTAAAAAATTTCTAAAGAAATACTTTTTAATGTAGGTCAATCTCAAAGGTCAAAGGGTTAAAGTTCTTGGTATCCAGTGAAGGGTCTTCTCACAAGGATTACATATTTGAAGTATGAAAGCCCTATCCCTTACCGTTCAAAAGTTATGGCCAAGGTTAAAGTTTTTTCACAAGTACGGAAATCTACAAGGTCAAGGTCAAGGCTGTTGGTATCCAATGAAAGGTCTTTCAACAAGCATTACATATGTCAAGTATAAATGTCCTAGTATCTACTGTTCAAAAGATATGGCCATAGTAAAAAATTAAAATTTTCATGTAAAAGTGGGTCAAACTCCAAGGTCAAAAGGTCACATTTGGTGGCACCCACAGAAAGGTCTTGTCACAAGGAATACACATATGAAATATGAAAGTCATAGCTCCACTAAATCAAAAGTTATGGGCAAGGTTAAAGTTTTTGCGGACAAACAGACAGACGGACACGACAAAAACTATATACCCCCCGAAACTTCGTTTACGTGGGCATAATAAGCTCATACAAACGACACCAAAGTCATTGACCTTGTGATCTTGACTGGGACCTTAATGCTAAAAATAGCTATTTTCGAATTTTTGCCATAAATTTTTAACCATAGGAGATATAGACTTCATATTTGATATGCATACTCCACCTCTAAAGTTCTTTCAAATAACATTAATATCAATGTGTTGTAATGCACTGTGTATTCACAACACCATTGTGGGTTAAGAACTAAATTATTACCTTCTTTTCCAGGAGAGCTTATTAGATAAGAACAGTAACTCTTGATAAAATTAGAACATAATTACATCCTTCCCCTTACAAAATTTGAGACTTCCCATGTACACTGTACATTAGATTTAAGATAATTAAAGTACATTATTAACTGTAACACAAAATAAATTTGATGAAATATTAATTAGTTCAGTTTTCAATTAAGATTAACAGTAAAGTTCATTCTCGGTATCGCGCAGGGAGTTTAACACAGCGGCCACTACGGGTAATATGCGCAGGGTTTTCTGCTGGTGGTTCGACGTTAGATCTAGCTGTCTCGGTGACTGTATTTGGTTGCACGTCTGAAGCTGCTGATATATCATTGGTGCTCTGATCAGTCTTGGAACACAATGTCGCATCGGTATACGCAGGGGCATCACTTCTGGAGACTGAGTTACCTCGGACACGAGTAGGTCTCAGGAATTTGCGGTTACGTCTGTAGCATCTGCCTTTGCTCTCGATGACATACGAACGTTTTGTCGGGTGTAAGTCTTTAAAGAATCCGCTTGTCCATTGTCCTGATTGGCTCTGCATCATTACAGAGTCTCCTGCCTTGAAAGGTTTAAGTGGTTCCTTCCTAGCATGTCTGTTAAAGTTCTCTTCCTGTTTTTCCTGTCGACATTTCATCTTGACCAATGTGTTGTCATCTACATGTGATTTCAATAGAGGGACAGCTGTAGGTAAGATAGACTTCAGTTTGCGTCCTAGAAATAGCTGAGCTGGTGACATATCAATACCATCAATCTTGGTGTTCCGATACTCCAAATGAGCTAAGTATGGATCTTGAGATTTGATGATAAGATGTTTCATGGTCTGAACCATTCGCCCTCTCTGTCCATTACTCTGAGCATGGTACGGACTGGTTGTGGTATGTGTGATGTAATACGATTTCACAAACTCCTTAAACTCATACTCAGTAACTACTGAATTGTGGTCCATTATCACTAATTATGATATCTGGAATTCCATATTTAGGAATCATGCTTTTCAAATGATTGATCACGCACTTAGAGGTAAGCGACTCCAGTTTGGCAAGTTCTGGCCACTTAGATAGATAATCAACTACCAGTAAGTAATGGTTTCCACTCAGTTCAAACAAATCCATTCCAATCTTAGACCACGGTCTTGATGGAAGTTCGCTTGGGATCATTGGTTCCTTGGGGTTAGCAGCCTGAAATTTGGCACAAGTTGCACATGCGCTCACGAGGTTCTCTATGTCTCTTCCCATGCCGTTCCAAAAGAGAATGTCTCACGCTCGATTTTTGGTCTTCACAATTCCTTGGTGTCCGATATGTAGCTTCTCCAGCATTTCATTCTGCATCGACTTTGGGACAATCAGTTTGTGCGACTTGTAGAGAATACCATCAATGCATGAAAGTTCATCACGGAAATTCCAGTAGGCTCTAATTTCCGGTGCTAGGTCTGCTTTGTTGTTTGGCCAACCATCCAAGATGTGTCCAACAGTTGCTGTAACTCGTCATCTTGACCTGTTTCCTTCCGGATCCTGTTCTGTACTTCTTGTGACACAGGTAAGTATGAAGTAAGATGTATCTCATTCACCTGTAGATCGGGTATGAGGGCTTCCTTAGTCTCTTTCAGATAGGAACGACTCAAATGATCTGCCAAGAACATTTTCTTTCCAGGTTTGTAAACTACTTGAATGTCATACTTTTCAAGTGCTAACACGAATCTTTGTAGTCTTGGAGGTGAAGATAGAACAGGTTTCTTGAAGATACTTTCCAAAGGCTTATGGTCCGATTCAACCAGTACACTGTGACCATATACATAATCATGGAATTTTTTACATCCATAGAGAATAGCTAGAGTTTTTTTTCTCAATCTGTGAATATCGTTGTTGTGTTTCTGTCAGTGCTCGTGATCCGTACGCAACTGGCTTATCTTGCTGAATCAACACTGCACCAAGTCCTTTAGAACTGGCATCTATGGACAACATCACTGGCTTGTTTGGATCAAAAGTACTGAAGGATCGGTGCACTAGTAGTCATGCGTTTCAATTTCTCGAAGCTTTCTTCCTGTTCACTTTCCCATTTCCATAGAGTGTTTTTCTCCAGTAGCTGTCATAATGGACTGCCAACTTCTGATAGATCGGGCATAAACTTCCCTAAGTATTGAATAAAGCCCATAAATGTAAGTCTTTCACATGATTGGGACGGTCCATTTCCAGTACAGCACGGACTTTTTCGGGATCGGGTTTCAGACCCGAGTCAGTAAATCTGTGTCCCACGTACGTCAGCCCTGAGCGTCTGATCTCGAACTTGTCCATGCTGAGCTTCAAGTTATGTTGTCTTGCTCGACCCAGTAAGGCTTTCAAACGTCTGACACGTTCAGCTTCTGTGGTTACCCATACAATGATATCATCAATAATCGCCTCTGTTCCATCGAGATCCTGAATCATTTCGGATATGGCACCTTGAAACACTTCAGGTGCGGACTTGATTCCGAAGGGCATTCGAGTGAATCGATAAGGTCCAAACATAGAATTAAATGTGCAGAGTTTAGAACTCTCGTCATCTAGTTTGGTCTGCCAAAATCCAGAGGTAGCATCTAATTTGCTGAAAATCTTGGCTCTAGGCATCCTAGCTGCAACTTCTTCAACAGATTTTAAGGGAAAATGTTCCCGAAGTATGGCACGGTTTAGGTCAGGAGGATCAATGCAAATCCTGATCTTTCCATTCGGCTTTGTAACGGTTACCATGGAGTTGACCCATTTCGTCGGCTCGCGTTGCTTCACAATCACTCCTTCACGCTCCATTCTGTCGAGCTCTTCCTTGACCTTGTCCTTCAAGGCTATGGGAATCTTGCATGGAGGATGTATCACTGGCTGAATGTTTTCATCCACCTTAATTGAGTAAGTGCCTGGTAAGCATCCAAGTCCACTGAATAAGTCCTGATAATCCTGGGGAATGCCATGTGGTACAGTACGGTTTTTCCTCTCACTGCTGTGTATTCGCTGAACGAGTCCAAGCTTAGAACATGTGTCAGCTCCCAGAACAGGGTTCACCGTTTGGTCGATAATGTAGAATTTCACATATGGCAGCATTGCATCCTTCCATACACAGGGTAGTATAACAGTACCAGCACAACGAATGTAGTGTCCAGAGAACGACTTCAGTGGTGAAAAGGTTGGTGTAACTTTCAAGTTTTTGTCTATTTTCTTGAGATCAGCTGATGACAAAACGTTACACTTTGCTCCGGTGTCAAGTTGGAAGTGAATATTAGTGTCCTTCACCTTCACTGTTTCATACCATTCTACATCATGATTTTCACCATTGACATTCACTGAACCAATAAAGAATTCCTCATCTGATGTGTCTACTGCATGCATTGTCTTTGATCTATTGGTTTTCTTTGAACTAGTGACAGCACGCTTTTTTCCTGAGTGACACTTAACTGCAAAGTGGTTTGGATTTTCACACTTTCTACACGTTTCACCATATGCGGGGCATCGTTTAAACTCGTGAGTTTGGCCACAATATTTACAGTCTTTCACTATCGGTTTCTTACTTTCACTTTCGCTTTTAGTCGGTGCTGAGTTCCGGTTTGGGGGAGTCCTACCTTTCGATAATCCATGTACCGATTTGTCTTCCATAAACTGTATTTGCTGCTTAGAAATTTCACATGTACGCGCTAAGTTCATAGCTTTCTCCAGGGTCAAGTCTGAACCCTCACCAATGCATTTTTCACGTACCTTGTGATCCCGAGTACCGAACACGATAGCGTCTCTAATCATATCATCCTGATCCTTATATCCGCATTCTTTCACTAAAAGTCTGAGATCTGTCGGAATTTTTTTCAAATGTTTCTCCCTCCTTCTGTGTCCTACTGAGGAACTTGTATCTCGAATAAACACGATTTGACTTCGGTTTCACGTGGTTTTCAAATTTCTCCTTTATCACTGAGAATTTCTTACTATCTTCCTCTGATAGGTTCCACGTTGAATAGATATCTCTTCCCTTGTCGCCAATCCATATCATCGGGTAATTACAATGTCTCTCTTCCTTATTTTTGCTCAATGGGCCCTTTCTCCAGAATTCCAAGTGTTGTATAAACGTGCGCCATTTCTCAACGAGATCCTGGGCCTCCCAGTTAAATTTCGGCGTGACAGCTGGATTCATCGTATTCATCATAATCCTTGAATCCTCTTCTGTACAACTGCAGCGCTTATTTCTGCAGATAGCGATGGAAAAGGGAGATATCAAACCGCTTCTGACACCATGTAATGTACTGTGTATTCACGACACCATTGTGGGTTAAGAACTAATTTATTACCTTCTTTTCCAAGAGAGCTTATAAGATAAGAACAGTAACTCTTGATAAAATTAGAACATACATTACACGTGTGACCTTGACTGTGACCTATATGATAAAAATAGTTTTTTGTTACTTTGTTGCCGCCGGGTGCATAGTGTTTCACAAACACATCTTGTTTTAAGCATGTAATAAAAGAAAGTTATAAACAAACTGTAACATTTACTACATCCCGCACAGCTTCGTCACCAAAATCCCAAATGACAATTTTTTTTAAATCTACGAACGTAAATGAATATTTATAATTAGTATATTACCAAAGATGAAAGTTGACAGGGAGTGCCAGTATACCCAGTAAATACAAAAAGTAATTAGAACAAGAAAATATCAAACTGACTTTGCTTTTTACTTGGCTGAATAGGCCATGGCCGCTTTAATGAGGATACCGATGCATCAATATTAAGCCTTATATATGGCATCCCTTAGAATGCAAATTGTGAACCCCATGAACAGATGTTCACAGCATAATAATTGAGTTTCAGACAAATAATCACATATACATGTATATCAAGCAAGTCCATTGAGCCTACTGGTAAGCCTGGTTATGTTTCAAGATATGCGGTTGTATAGTCTGTGCCATCAGTAGCTACAATAGAAAACCCCTTTACCCAAACATTTCCAATTAACAGCAGGTAGTAACAAAAGAAATTGTGGTTTGCCAAGACAAATATATTTTAGCGAAAGCGTCGCCTGCATGCAAATCTCAACAAACCTTTAAAGGGAAATGCAAATGCGTTACTGTAGCAATCGTAAATTCAATGTAGCCACCAATTTGTGGCAAACTATGACCCACAAACTAGTCATAGCGCATCCAAGGCCTAAACTCCCCTAGTTCTAGTGACACTTTCTCAGAAAGATTTGTTAAAAATGTGTGCAAGCCTTGATGATTGTGGTACAAAAATATACTTATTATGTCCTTATTAATGTCTAGCAATGAAACTATTCAGGCGTTTCTAACCTTGTCCAAGGCTTTTTGGTTACCTAATACCATCGCGCCAATGTTGGCGGAGGAGGATGCGAGACCACATTAAAACGGTATCTGGCAACAGCTTAGCCAAGCCGGCCTATTCTTTTATTATTCCCCTACCGGTAGAACCAGAGGGGACTTTAGGTTTCTTCTGCGTATGCCCGTCCGTCGGTTTGTCCCCGTCAGTCTGTCCTTCTTAGTTTTCCGCACTTTTTTTCGAAACGCTTGCAGATATCGAGCTGAATTTTGGTATGTGGGTGTATCTTGAGTTACAAATCAAGTTTGAATTTCGTTTCACTTCATTGATTTTTGATTGAATTATGGCATTTTTTATTTTTCATTATCGTTTAAGATCGGTTCAAAGGTCAACATGGTAAATATGAAGCGAGAAAAAGACGAATTTCGTCTTTATGTGGATTATTTTATTAGGTTAAAGACATTCACAACTTCAAAATCAAGCAGTTTTTCGTTTTTCCTTGGACTTGTTGCTGTTGCAATTCAAAGTTTCAAGTCCAGTTGCTACTTTTCCTTTGTTATGAGTACAGTCCAGTAGAGCTACAGTCTCGACAGTCTTCTGGGTTTTTTTTTTATTCATGGTGAGTGTGATAATTTTACGTCATAATGATTGCAAAAAATATTGGATTTCTGTTACACTTTTGAGGGATTGGGTTTTTTAAAATGTAAGATATCGTAAATATTGACCCAAGTTAACGTTTCATGGAAACTTGTTTCAAGATACACTGGTTTCAAAATATTGACCATCCCTCTTACTTTTAAATTTTCATTAGGAGAAGTTCGTTCAAGATTTTCTCCCCCTTTTCATTTCAGTGGACAAAAAAGGGGATTCAAAATAATATGCCTGGTAAATATTATACCCCAATTAGACTTCCATACATGTAGTTACTCATTTCTGTTTAATGTTGCTCTCTCCCTTCTTAAAACACCAAATATTCCAGTTGCTCTATATGGAATGAAGTACTGAATGTCACCATATTTTAATGGTCGGATAAATGATATATGTGGCTCATATATACTGTTCATCTTCCATTTAATTCCAAAAATGCCAAATTCCATTTAATTATAAATTAATTCATAGCATCTTATCTAGATAAGACATATATTAATAGTAAAATAAATACATTGCTAACAGAAACACTTCCAAACATTAAAAAATAAACTTTTTTCTAAAGTCATTCTGTTCAAGCACAAGAGTGTTCTATGCACAATGAAGTTACGTCTCCACAAAGTCTTTCTTACTTTCTCCTAGATGCCAAGGCATGGTGGCACCACCTTAAACAGAAGTTGCACTGAATCTGCTTCTTGTAGCTTGCTGTACAGAAGGGAAGGTCGCATGCGACGTTCCTCTTGTCTAATTAAGCTCTCCATGCAGATAAGCTCTACAGGCCCTGACTTGACATAGCCGCATGGTTTTGGGGGAGATGACCGACAAAATGGCTGTTGAATTCTACAAATTCTGAAAATAAATGTATACGATACCCTGTTGATTAATGTGGGTCTCCAAATGCTATTTGCATAATTAACTAATTTAAACAAAAAACAATTGCTTTTTACTTTTTTAGGTCACCTGAGTAAACTCAGGTGACCTATTGCTATCCGTTTTCGTCCGTCGTCGTCCGTCGTGTGTCGTGTGTTAACATTTGAACATTTTCAGCTTCTTCTCTGCAACCACTGAACCAATTTCAACCAAATTTGGCACAAAGCATCTATGGGTGAAGGGGAACAAAAATTGTGAATTTCATGATCCCTGCCCCCCTGGGGCATGAGGGGTGGGGCCAAAACCACTAAAATTAATGCAATCTTTAAAAATCTTCTTCTTTACTCCTGGACATCAAGCAGTCAAACTATTTGCATGATTGTAATCAGCATTGAGTCCTCTACCAAAATTGTGAAATTCATGGCCCTGGGGTCAGGGATTCTAGTGCTAGGGCGGGGCTAAATAAGTATATAGTGAAAATGCATTATTTCTTTGAAAATCTTCTTCTCTGCTCCTGGGTATTAAATAAACCAACTAAGTACATAGTTATGATGAGCAAGAGTGCCTCTACCAAAATTGTGAATTTTATGGCCCCAGGGTCAGGGGTTCTGGTGTTAGGGTGGGGCTCTATTGATTATATAGTAAAAATACATGATTTATTTGAAAATCTTCTTCTCTGCCCCTGGGTATTAAATAAACCAAGTAAGTAAATAGTTATGATGAGCAAGAGTGCCTCTACCAAAATTGTGAATTTTATGGCCCCAGGGTCAAGGGTTCTGGTGTGGGGGGGGGGGGGCTCTATTGATTATATAGTGAAATTACATGAATTCTTTGAAAATCTTCTTCTCTGCTCCTAGGTATTAAATAAACTAACTAAGTACATAGTTATGATAAGCAAGTGTTCCTCAACCAAGATTGTGAATTTTATGGCCCCAGGGTCAAGGGTTCTGGGGTGTGTGTGTGTGTGGGGGGGGGGGGCTCTATTGATTATATAGTGAAAATATGTGAATTCCTTGAAAATCTTCTTCTCTGCTCCTAGGTATTATATAAACTAACTAAGTGCATAGTTATGATGAGCAAGTGTGCCTCAACCAAAATTGTGAATTTAATGGCCCTATCATCCAAGGTTCTGGTGTTGGGGGTGGGGGGGGGCTCTATTGATCATATGGTGAAATTACATGAATTCTTTGAAAATCTTCTTCTCTGCTCCTAGGTATTAAATAAATTAACTAAGTGCATAATGATGATGAGCAAGAGTTCCTCAACCAAAA